>NC_030678.2:170375807-170533307 GCF_000004195.4 Xenopus tropicalis | reverse complement strand
AAAAGGGAATCATTTAACCATTAAATAAACCCAATAGGGCTGTTCTGCCCCAATAAGGGGTAATTATATCTTAGTTGGGATCAAGTACAGGTACTGTTTTATTATTACAGAGAAAAGGGAATCATTTAACCATTAAATAAACCCAATAGGGCTGTTCTGCCCCCAATAAGGGGTAATTATATCTTAGTTGGGATCAAGTACAGGTACTGTTTTATTATTACAGAGAAAAGGGAATCATTTAACCATGAAATAAACCCAATAGGGCTGTTCTGCCCCCAATAAGGGGTAATTATATCTTAGTTGGGATCAAGTACAGATACTGTTTTATTATTACAGAGAAAAGGGAATCATTTAACCATTAAATAAACCCAATAGGGCTGTTCTGCCCCCAATAAGGGGTAATTATATCTTAGTTGGGATCAAGTACAGGTACTGTTTTATTATTACAGAGAAAAGGGAATCATTTAACCATTAAATAAACCCAATAGGACTGTTCTGCCCCCAATAAGGGGTAATTATATCTTAGTTGGGATCAAGTACAGGTACTGTTTTATTATTACAGAGAAAAGGGAATCATTTAACCATTAAATAAATAATTATTACTTTTCTATGTTTTTATAATAATGAATGGAAAATAATCCATTTGTATCCATTGTTTGTACTATATATTTTGTCTATTTTACAGTTTTTCCGTGTATTTTATTATCATTGTTATTTTAAAATAAATTGCATAACTCTTCAGGATTGTAACCCCCCCATGTTTCATTATTGTAAGGTTAAACTAGGGATGAAGCCACGGATTGAGGACAAGGTAATCAATCAGTTGTTTCCATTTGACTTCACTGTGATGGACATTGAAAAAGATAATTGAAATGTTAGGCTTAGGTCAGGTGGTTTAAGTCACAGAGGTCACGGATTTGGGGTCGGGGTAAAGGAAGTTTGCAAGTGAATTCCTACACTGCAATATAATGATAGAACCCCTGTATATTGTGGTTCCTATTTGTCCATTGTCTGGTCTTCTCCCTCATTGGCTCCGTACAGCTGGCCAATCCCAAGATGTCTCCCTGCCACCTTTTTTCATGATCTGCCAACACTGGTCCTTACATTTCACTTCTTCTTGTGATTTTGATTTGATTGAACAAAATGCAAAACCACATTTAGATGCTGAAACCTGAGTATAACGAGTGCATTCATTATAGGCTTTCAGAGTTTTTGGCTTCTAGCCGCCATTGGTCCAACTAGGGTCCCCATATCCCACAACGTTACAAATATAGAAAACATTGTTCTATAAGTCTTGCTGCTACCATTTGTAGAATATTTAGGACTAATAAGTCTTATCCGCACTGACCTAGGGGATGGTTTTCAGAGCACTAAATAAGCACTTGCGCCATATATCACTCTACCTAGCCCTCAGTGTGGCCCCACCTTAGCCCATAACAAGGTTACAGATATATAGAAACATTGGGGTAACAGTCACCCTGCTATAGTTCCAGGGGTACCCAGGGCACAAATAAGCACTCACCCCAAATCCCCCCCTAACTGGCCTTCAGGCTGGGCCCCCTTAGCCCATAACAAGGTTACAGATATATAGAAACATTGGGGTAACAGTCACCCTGCTATAGTTCCAGGGGTACCCAGGGCACAAATAAGCACTCACCCCAAATCCCCCCCCCTAACTGGCCTTCAGGCTGGGCCCCCTTAGCTCATAACAAGGTTACAGATATATAGAAACATTGGGGTAACAGTCACCCCGCTATAGTTCCAGGGGTACCCAGGGCACAAATAAGCACTCACCCCAAATCCCCCCCTAACTGGCCTTCAGGCTGGGCCCCCTTAGCCCATAACAAGGTTACAGATATATAGAAACATTGGGGTAACAGTCACCCTGCTATAGTTCCAGGGGTACCCAGGGCACAAATAAGCACTCACCCCAAATCCCCCCCTAACTGGCCTTCAGGCTGGGCCCCCTTAGCCCATAACAAGGTTACAGATATATAGAAACATTGGGGTAACAGTCACCCCGCTATAGTTCCAGGGGTACCCAGGGCACAAATAAGCACTCACCCCAAATCCCCCCCTAACTGGCCTTCAGGCTGGGCCCCCTTAGCCCATAACAAGGTTACAGATATATAGAAACATTGGGGTAACAGTCACCCTGCTATAGTTCCAGGGGTACCCAGGGCACAAATAAGCACTCACCCCAAATCCCCCCCTAACTGGCCTTCAGGCTGGGCCCCCTTAGCCCATAACAAGGTTACAGATATATAGAAACATTGGTTGGCATTTTGCAAATCCTAAGCAGACTGCCGGCCCTTGATTTGGTCCTTCAGCTGACAGATAGCGTGGGCACAGCACGGCATGTGTTCTGGCTCAGAGAATGTGAGACCAATCTCTTCTAAACACAATTTGGCAAGGTTGTTTTGCTGTTGGAGTCAATGATGTTTTGCTGCAATGCAAGTCAGTACCCAATGGGAACCTTGTACTGAGCGCCTCCTTAAAGCAAATGTAAAAAGTATCTTGGTTCCTATTCGTATGTGTCCAGCTATTGAGAGGGAGGGCCACAGACTGAGGCAATTCTAATGTATATCAAAATTTTGGAAGTTAAATAAAATGTAACAGTAGTCGCCTCCCCTCAGCCTGCCTCCTCCCAATCCCACAATCCCCTGCTGCACAGGCGATGCCAATAAGGAAAGGAACATCCCAGTGCAATGCATTGTGGGTTATGTAGTTCTTGCATGTTGTCTCTAAACTATGGGGAAGTTGTTACAATCTGTAACATCAGTGGTTTAGTCCCTCCTCCCCTGCCAGGATTACAAATGATGCAGAAAGAGTAGAACTGTTTTGCAGCTGGATTTCAGCATATAAACATGGGATTTATTCCTACTGTTTGAAGGAACAGATTACAGGGATAGGGATATTAGGGGTTACTGTGTTATGTGGGGCTCTTTAACAAATTTTAGTTACCCTTTACGGGTAAAACTCCATGTGGCAATTCTGGGCATTTTCCATATCCCTCCCTGTAGCACTGACTGTAAGTGACAGCTCCCCAATACAATGTGTCCCAGCCTTACAGCTCCCCTATAGCAAACTGTGCTTCCTATAAATGACTTTTATATATATATAAGTCTATTCATAAAGCTTTTCCCTTTAAAACACAGGGCCGAGTTTTTCTTGTAAATGCAGGACAAAAAAATGCTCATAAAACTCCCCTTTGTGCCGGGAGCGGAGCCCCTTCCCCTCCCTCCTGTTGCTAAGTTGCTTATTGTTTTCGGGGGCTGTTTT
Organism: Xenopus tropicalis; assembly: GCF_000004195.4. NCBI lineage: Eukaryota > Metazoa > Chordata > Amphibia > Anura > Pipidae > Xenopus > Xenopus tropicalis. The sequence goes on along the minus strand of NC_030678.2, from coordinate 170,530,025 downwards.
TGTGCGGCGGGGCAGCCTGCCCTGTGAGTCTCTTTCACTGACGGAGCGATATTGGCCCACCGATAATTAGATCACAGCTATCATTTCCCCCGGCCCCTTTCTTCTGCCTCATTAACATCCCAATGGCAGTTTGGGTGCCTGTTCCTTTTATTCTCCCTTTTCCCTTTGCATTTGTACAAGTAACTGTCCCCTGTCAGGGCATTTAACTAAGGGCTGATTATATTGTTACCCTTATATAATCTATATGGGCTATAATAATGCTAATAATATATATATATACACCATTTATTCCTATCCACTAGATGGTGGTACTATAACCATGTCTAGGCTAAAACAGTATGGCAACATTAACCCATACATATTATAGAAATGATCTTAAATATAATAAAAGGTTATTTCATGTTTAAATGATTCCCTTTTCTCTGTAATAATAAAACAGTACCTGTACTTGATCCCAACTAAGATATAATTACCCCTTATTGGGGCAGAACAGCCCTATTGGGTTTATTTAATGGTTAAATGATTCCCTTTTCTCTGTAATAATAAAACAGTACCTGTACTTGATCCCAACTAAGATATAATTACCCCTTATTGGGGCAGAACAGCCCTATTGGGTTTATTTAATGGTTAAATGATTCCCTTTTCTCTGTAATAATAAAACAGTACCTGTACTTGATCCCAACTAAGATATAATTACCCCTTATTGGGGCAGAACAGCCCTATTGGGTTTATTTAATGGTTAAATGATTCCCTTTTCTCTGTAATAATAAAACAGTACCTGTACTTGATCCCAACTAAGATATAATTACCCCTTATTGGGGCAGAACAGCCCTATTGGGTTTATTTAATGGTTAAATGATTCCCTTTTCTCTGTAATAATAAAACAGTACCTGTACTTGATCCCAACTAAGATATAATTACCCCTTATTGGGGCAGAACAGCCCTATTGGGTTTATTTAATGGTTAAATGATTCCCTTTTCTCTGTAATAATAAAACAGTACCTGTACTTGATCCCAACTAAGATATAATTACCCCTTATTGGGGCAGAACAGCCCTATTGGGTTTATTTAATGGTTAAATGATTCCCTTTTCTCTGTAATAATAAAACAGTACCTGTACTTGATCCCAACTAAGATATAATTACCCCTTATTGGGGCAGAACAGCCCTATTGGGTTTATTTAATGGTTAAATGATTCCCTTTTCTCTGTAATAATAAAACAGTACCTGTACTTGATCCCAACTAAGATATAATTACCCCTTATTGGGGCAGAACAGCCCTATTGGGTTTATTTAATGGTTAAATGATTCCCTTTTCTCTGTAATAATAAAACAGTACCTGTACTTGATCCCAACTAAGATATAATTACCCCTTATTGGGGGCAGAACAGCCCTATTGGGTTTATTTCATGGTTAAATGATTCCCTTTTCTCTGTAATAATAAAACAGTACCTGTACTTGATCCCAACTAAGATATAATTACCCCTTATTGGGGGCAGAACAGCCCTATTGCTTTTATTCAATATCTAAACGATTATTTAGCAGACTTAAGGTATGGAGATCCAAATTATGGAAAGATCACGTATCCGGAAAACCCCAGGTCCCGAGCATTCTGGATAATAGGTCCCATACCTGTACAGCGAAACCTCAACTTGATATTTTCCTGTATTTTGCACCATTTTTCCTTCCTCCACTGTAGCTTTATGGAATAAAGCTTTATGTATAAATCCAAAACATTGAAATGAATATTTAACATTCCGCACCAGAAACCAGCAGTATTTAGCTTCCAGGGGGAAAAAAATGCCCCTACCAGTAGCTATAAAACGACATATTTTGGCATTTGGCATATTTACGTGAAACTGGCGCAAAAATCTTTTGCCATGTAAAAATGAGCATAGACTGAATATATTGTGTGCGGAAAAGCTTGCGGTGGAAAAAGTTGCTTCAAAGAGAAAGTTGCAGCTGGAAAAAAGTGCCCATAGACAGCATGGAAAAGTAAATGCGGAAAAAGCGTCGGGGCGAGAAAGTCGCAGCCCAAAAATTTCTCAATTTTTCCGGAACAGATTCTCTCATCACTAATTGTGACCTATTCAAAATGGGCCAAATTGGACTCATTATGGTTCAAAAACTCAAAGGTTCAATATTTATTAAGTGCAAAAATGTAAAAAAAATATGTAAAACTTCATCATCTTTTGTGCGAAACGGACGAAAAATTCGCCGTTTCGTGAATTTTTCACGGGTTCCCGAATCTTTTGAAAGATTTGCAAATTTTTCAGTGAAGCGAAAACGGGACAGAGTCGCTCATCACTAGTATAGAGGGCTATTCTGAGATTAGTTGCTAGGGTCCAGTTTCACCTAGCAACTAGCCAGTGGTTTGAAAGAGAGGCAGGCTTATAAATAGAGGAGGGGCTAAACAGAAATACAAGTTATAAAAAGTAACAATAAAACTGGAGCCTCACAGAGCAATAGGTTTTTGGCTGCCGGGGTCAGTGACCCCCATTTGAAAGCTGCAAAGAGTTAGAAGAAGGCGGCAAATGGCTAAAAAACTGTAAGAAATAAAAAACGAAGACCAACTGAAAACTCGCTAAGAATAGACCATTCTATAACATACTAAAAGTTAACCTGAAGTCAAAAAAATATTGATATTTTTCGTTACTGTTAAGACTTTCAGGGAAATTATATTTCTTTTCTCAATTTTGAAGTGGAAAATTTTGAAAACAGAGTTTAATAAACAGTTCAAATAGGAGAATTTCATCACATTAAACAGATTTCCCCCCCCCCTTTTTTTTCCAACTCTTTTAAACAAATGCAGCTCCAAGTGTTGGCAAGGCATTAGCATAAAAGCCCCGCACACAAAGGGAAAGCAATCACATGGGTATTTTGAAGTGAAAGGGATTTACCTTCTGTAAAGTAATGGCAGACAAGCAGCAGGGGCGGTTGGGCTCCCCCATAGTGACGGGAATGTCTCTTAGGCATCCTGGGAACATTCTTTGCCAATAACCCACGGTATTAACTGCAGAAAAGCTGAAGGAAATGAGAGGCAGCACTTTCACAAAGGAAATATGGGCAGCGCGCGGGGGGGGACCTTAGATTGTAAGCTCACTGGGGCAGGGACTGATGGGAATGTGATAGGGACCTTAGATTGTAAGCTCACTGGGGCAGGGACTGATGGGAATGTGATAGGGACCTTAGATTGTAAGCTCACTGGGGCAGGGACTGATGGGAATGTGATAGGGACCTTAGATTGTAAGCTCACTGGGGCAGGGACTGATGGGAATGTGATAGGGACCTTAGATTGTAAGCTCACTGGGGCAGGGGCTGATGGGAATGGGATAGGGACCTTAGATTGTAAGCTCACTGGGGCAGGGACTGATGGGAATGTGATAGGGACCTTAGATTGTAAGCTCACTGGGGCAGGGACTGATGGGAATGGGATAGGGACCTTAGATTGTAAGCTCACTGGGGCAGGGACTGATGGGAATGTGATAGGGACCTTAGATTGTAAGCTCACTGGGGCAGGGACTGATGGGAATGTGATAGGGACCTTAGATTGTAAGCTCACTGGGGCAGGGGCTGATGGGAATGGGATAGGGACCTTAGATTGTAAGCTCACTGGGGCAGGGACTGATGGGAATGTGATAGGGACCTTAGATTGTAAGCTCACTGGGGCAGGAACTGATGGGAATGTGATAGGGACCTTAGATTGTAAGCTCACTGGGGCAGGGACTGATGGGAATGGGATAGGGACCTTAGATTGTAAGCTCACTGGGGCAGGAACAGATGGGAATGTGATAGGGACCTTAGATTGTAAGCTCACTGGGGCAGGGACTGATGGGAATGGGATAGGGACCTTAGATTGTAAGCTCACTGGGGCAGGGGCTGATGGGAATGGGATAGGGACCTTAGATTGTAAGCTCACTGGGGCAGGGACTGATGGGAATGGGATAGGGACCTTAGATTGTAAGCTCACTGGGGCAGGAACTGATGGGAATGTGATAGGGACCTTAGACTGTAAGCTCCACTGGGGCAGGGACTGATGGGAATGTGATAGGGACCTTAGATTGTAAGCTCACTGGGGCAGGGACTGATGGGAATGTGATAGGGACCTTAGATTGTAAGCTCACTGGGGCAGGGACTGATGGGAATGGGATAGGGACCTTAGATTGTAAGCTCACTGGGGCAGGAACTGATGGGAATGTGATAGGGACCTTAGACTGTAAGCTCCACTGGGGCAGGGACTGATGGGAATGTGATAGGGACCTTAGATTGTAAGCTCACTGGGGCAGGGACTGATGGGAATGTGATAGGGACCTTAGATTGTAAGCTCACTGGGGCAGGGACTGATGGGAATGTGATAGGGGCCTTAGATTGTAAGCTCACTGGGGCAGGGTCTGATGGGAATGTGATAGGGACCTTAGATTGTAAGCTCACTGGGGCAGGGACTGATGGGAATGTGATAGGGACCTTAGATTGTAAGCTCACTGGGGCAGGGGCTGATGGGAATGGGATAGGGGCCTTAGATTGTAAGCTCACTGGGGCAGGGTCTGATGGGAATGTGATAGGGACCTTAGATTGTAAGCTCACTGGGGCAGGGACTGATGGGAATGTGATAGGGACCTTAGATTGTAAGCTCACTGGGGCAGGGACTGATGGGAATGTGATAGGGACCTTAGATTGTAAGCTCACTGGGGCAGGGACTGATGGGAATGTGATAGGGACCTTAGATTGTAAGCTCACTGGGGCAGGGACTGATGGGAATGTGATAGGGACCTTAGATTGTAAGCTCACTGGGGCAGGGACTGATGGGAATGTGATAGGGACCTTAGATTGTAAGCTCACTGGGGCAGGGACTGATGGGAATGTGATAGGGACCTTAGATTGTAAGCTCACTGGGGCAGGGGCTGATGGGAATGTGATAGGGACCTTATGATCTATGATACAGGCCATACCATGGAACTATTCACGTTGGTTTCTGGCCGTACCGAGGGCTCTTACTGTATAAATAAGATTATTTGCCGCCACACCACATATTTTTTTTTTCGGTCGCCATTTCTTTCTGGAAGACTGAGCCTGAAGTGCACTTTATTTCCCTCTAATTTAACAGCTCCAGCAGCTTTTGCAGTTAAATGGACTGTTCATTATTGAGGCCTGTTTAGGAAGGGCCGAGCGGCGCGGGGTAATGAATGGCTGGCACAAAGCCCCCTTTCAGCGGCGGTGGGAAAAGAATGGCAGCCCATTTAGGCCCGGCACGGCTGTATGTCACAGGCTGCGTATAATACTTGTCAGGGAAGGGCAGAAATTCCCACTGATACAAGAATGTTTAGGAAATCCAACCTCAGCGCCGTCGGATTGAGACATCATCAGGAAGCGGCACCGCGGGCCGGCGGGGGGGGGGGCGGGGGGCGTTGAATTCGCTACAAAACTTGTTTTCCCAGAAGATTTTTTTTTCCATCTCTGTCTCTGACTGGTGGAACAGGCACGGACTCTTTGTACTGCACTTTGGTCATCATATTAAATGCTGGGCAGCCTAAAACAGCCAAAAAAAGAGCACAAAAATGTCAAAGGGAAACTATACCTCTAGTATAAATACTTAACCAACAGACAGCTTATATTATATTAAGTGACCTATTACAGAATCTCCCCAAACTGGAATATATATATCAGTAAATATTGCCCTTTTACATCCTTTTCCTTGAGCCGCCATTTAGTGATGGGCTGTGTGTTCCCTCAGAGATCAGCTGACAGGAAGTGATGCAGCTCTAACTGTAACAGGAAGTAGTGTGGGAGTAAAAGGCAGAACTCTGCCCATTCATTGGCTGATGGGGCCTAGCATGTATGTGTGCCTCGGCTTGTTTGTGTGCACTGTGACTCCTATGATCCCAGGGGGCGGGGCTTAGTACTTAAAATGGCAGTTTCCTATTTAGGATTACCCAATGGCACATACTGCTAAAAAGTATATTTATATGAAAATGGTTTATTTAGATGAAGCAGGGTTTTATATATGAGCTGTTTATGCAATATATTATTATAGAGACCAATACATAATAACTCAGTAGCCAATCAGATGCTTGTTTCAGACAGAAGACCAAAAAATGTTGCCAACTGATTGGCTGAGGAAATTGCAGCCGTTATTACATGAACCCTAATAAGATGGAAGACACATGTTTCCTATTTCGTACAATTTCCTACAATCAGAACAAATTCTGCATCGTGTAATCAAGCATCATGGGTAAAAAAATGTATTTGGAAATGACCCTTGTGTGGTTTTGTTAGATGCAATGTGATTGGTCAGCTGTCAAGGGACACAGGGGAAGCCTGTATGTGAAACTAGCCTTGGATTTAGGGTTAAATACAGGATTCTAGTAGCCTAAAGAAACCAATCAAAGCTGTATATACAGACTATTAGAGCTAACGGCTGATTGGCTGCTGTGAGATGATAAAACTGGTGCAAACTTTGCAACTTTTATTACATTGACCTTAATTAACTTTAGTGATTAGGGATGCACCCAATGCAGGATTCAGTTCGGTAATCGGCCAGGATTGGGTGCACGGTGATTTTTAACCCTTCCCGATCCTAATTAGCACATGCTAATTAGGATTCCGATTCATCGGGGTGGGTTTGGGGGTTCGGCCCTACTGTGTGGTGAGTTACTCTGCACCCCCCAAAAAATAGGCAGCAGTCAAAACACCTTAGGGCTCATTTATCAACAGTGGGCAAATTTGCCCATAGGCAGTTACCCATAGCAACCAAGTGATTGGCTTTTTTCAGCCAGCTGCAGGTAAACCAATGAATGCAACAATTTGATTGGTTGCCATCGGTTACTGCCCATGGGCAAATTTGCCCAGTGTTGATAAATGACCCCCCTTGTGCCTTAGTGGCCCTTAAGGCAGTCTGTAAAACTTAAAGGGTAACTAACACTCTGTTTAAACTGGGTACATTAGGTCTATGCTGCTGCTTCCCATGCCCAGCAGCTCTATACTGAATAAGATAGTTGTAAGATACTTTCCAGCCTGTATTACTTACTGTCGTGCCCTTCTAGGAAATCTAGGAAATACCCCTATGCACAATGCCCTACCCTGGGGTAAAGGGTATGTATATATGTATATCTTTATTTATAAAGTGCTACTTATGTACGCAGCGCTGTACAGTAGAATACATTAATACAAACAGGGGGTTATTAAGATAATAATAGATAAATACACAGTATAACAATAAATACAGATAGATACAAGATACAGTTGCAATAAGTTAAGAGTCAAAGACCCTGCCCTGTAGAGCTTACAATCTAAATGAATTCCCTTGCTGAAGAAATGGAAAGAACAACTGACAAATTGATAGTTGTATTTTGGGGCTGAAGGATTGTCGGGGGGCTTTAGGGTGTATGGGGGGTCAATATATGTTTATAGATAATGCCAGTTCCGGTCACAATATAAATGAATTACAAGCAGTAGTTGCCCCACTATGGCTTTGTACAGGGCCGCAGAACATGTTGGAATCTTCCCATCAGGGGCACAGTTTCCCCTTTTAATCCCAGTACAATAAAGCAGGTTCTGCACCCTGACGGGCAGTGCAGGCAGCCGTGCATGGCAAATGCAATTATGCAGCCGGGCTAATCCCTAATCCCCCCCCCCCCTGCATTACAAATGAATGATCCGTTTATGTTGCTTGTGGGGGGCATTGTGGGCAATCGGGGGAGATTTTTTAAGGATGCAATAATGTCCTCCAGCAAACCGTGTCTGAGCCGCTTAAGCTGTTTACTTGAATTAATTCAGCCTGGGATAATAGGATCCAACTCTGTACGGATCTTTCCCTGATTCACCGGATATTTGCTCACTTTGCATTCAGTACTTGGCCAACCCATTCACCCTTCCTTAGCCGGGGTGCTCTAATGGCTGTTTCACCTTCATGCTTAAAGAGGCTTATATTTCAAGCTAATTTGGACTATACTTCCCAGGAGGTTGGGATCTCTCTGTACAGGCTATGAGCAAACTTAGGGGGCTGTTCCTGCTGAATTGTGCTTAGTACAGGGGAATCCCTATGTGCCATAGTTTTATAGTATCTCTCTGTACAGGCTATGAGCAAACTTAGGGGGCTGTTCCTGCTGAATTGTGCTTAGTACTGGGGAAACCCTATGTGCCATAGTTGTATGGTATCTCTCTGTACAGGCTATGAGCAAACTTAGGGGGCTGTTCCTGCTGAATTGTGCTTAGTACAGGGGAATCCCTATGTGCCATAGTTTTATAGTATCTCTCTGTACAGGCTATGAGCAAACTTAGGGGGCTGTTCCTGCTGAATTGTGCTTAGTACAGGGGAATCCCTATGTGCCATAGTTTTATGGTATCTCTCTGTACAGGCTATGAGCAAACTTAGGGGGCTGTTCCTGCTAAATTGTGCTTAGTACAGGGGAATCCCTATGTGCCATAGTTTTATGGTATCTCTCTGTACAGGCTATGAGCAAACTTAGGGGGCTGTTCCTGCTGAATTGTGCTTAGTACAGGGGAATCCCTATGCTGCCATAGTTTTATGGTATCTCTCTGTACAGGCTATGAGCAAACTTAGGGGGCTGTTCCTGCTGAATTGTGCTTAGTACAGGGGAATCCCTATGTTGCCATAGTTTTATGGTATCTCTCTGTACAGGCTATAAGCAAACTTAGGGGGCTGTTCCTGCTGAATTGTGCTTAGTACAGGGGAATCCCTATGTGCCATAGTTTTATGGTATCTCTCTGTACAGGCTATGAGCAAACTTAGGGGGCTGTTCCTGCTGAATTGTGCTTAGTACAGGGGAATCCCTATGTGCCATAGTTTTATGGTATCTCTCTGTACAGGCTATGAGCAAACTTAGGGGGCTGTTCCTGCTGAATTGTGCTTAGTACAGGGGAATCCCTATGTGCCATAGTTTTATGGTGTCTTTTTGTACCGGCTATGAGCAAACCATGGATGCTATGTGTTTTATGGCATATGCCTGTACAGTCAATAAGCAAGGTACATGGGCAGGTATATTGGTACTAAGTGCAAGGAGCACGTTTGGGCAAAACTAGCTGGCTTTTGCTACATTGTTTCATGAGTCGGACCCAGGAGTGCAGAGAATATAAACAGCCAGCTGGATACTGCTTTCAATAACAATAACATTTACACATAAAAGTATTTAAACATTTACTATTTTTTTTAAAATTCTAAAATGGCTTTTGGCTTTTCACTTGAATACCATATAAAAGATATAACTTTATTAGGAACAGCCTAAGCAACATGGCAGCTCCCTCTCACTGAATAAATGTAAAGCTCCATAATGTACCATTTTATTGAGTGTTTATACGTTCTCATTGGCTATGTTTAATATTTTCCCATGCCCAGAGTGTTATAAATACAGGCACCAAGCTCCTAATAATAAGTCCTTCATCTAATAGGATAAAGTGCTACTTCACAACCTCTTTCCACTTTCCCCCACTTTACAGGCAAATGAGTATATAGCCTTCAATAGACAAAAAAAGCCCCTTTTTTCCCTTCCATTCACTGGGAATAATGCTCAGTTTTCCTTCTCAGCCGCGCTTGTATCATTCCCACCCCTCGGATTTAGTGAAAGCTGATATTATTAGGGCTGCTAGACCTCCCACCAACCGGCCACTCCTTCCCCTATTCAGCCTGGGCGCCTGGTGAGAACAAGTTAAAATCACAAGGGGAAAGAGACATCCAAGAGAGGAAACTGCTTCTCTCTCTCTGAGCCTGAGCGCTGGAACAGGTACTCGGCACTCTCTAATGGTGAACTTATTTATAGATTGAATGGATTTTTCATGTTGATGGAAATAAGCTTTATATATTCCGGGGAAAGCCTTTACCGACGGCGACGGCTGAACTAGAATCCATCTAAAGCAAAAAACATGAGCTTGGAACCAATGCTGAAGTATCCTGGTTCATCAGCTCATCCTCAGTGATGGAGTTCTAGTAGGAGACAATCCACAGCACGTAGAGTTCTACTTGGACCAAGATAAACTGAGAGTAATGGCGGTGCAAGCTCCAATCATGAACCACCAGTTTATGTCCTTGTACATCCCCGGATCCATTGCAGATTATGAGAAAAATTACCAAGAAGGAGTGGACTACCTTGGTTCCGTTGTAAGTGGCGACTTCAAAGAGGCAACCAAGGACCTGCTCAGCTTCATCAACACGGCCTCCAGCAACATAAAGCTGGCTTTGGACAAACCGGTAAAGTCCAAGAGGAAAGTCAACCATCGGAAGTACCTGCAGAAGCAGATTAAGAGGTGCACAGGTTTGATGGGCAACGGGAATACAAATCAGGGATCTCCTAAAAGGTCACCTACATCTCCCAGCAATAGCAGTATGAGCCCGTCGGGCTTTCCCTGCAAGCCCCCTACAAAGAGAGACAGCTCGCAGTCCAATTTGCAAAGCAAAAGCCTGGCCGCCCTTTTTGACAACGCCAAGGAGATTCGTGGTGAGAGGTGTAAGAAAGTACCGTTAAGGAACCGCAATTTGCCGCCTTCTTTTTTCACCGAGCCTGAGAGCCCTTCTTCTGGACTTCTCTCCACCGCTGGAGCGGCTTTAAAAGACCTGGGCAAATGTAACCAAGAAACTCTGGAGTTTTTTGACCTTCTGGGCTCAGATTACAATAACATGTCCGAGCAAGAGATTATCCAAGGGGCATCGGTGAGGGTACATCAGGACGTTTCAGCAGAGCAGTCCCTCTATGAGCCTCATCACTTACTAAATGGGCTCCTTTATTCCGACATGTGGAATCCATGTAATCAGGTTAAAAAGAGCCCCGTGGGAACCGCCAACCTCAGCTTGAATGAGACTTTGAAAAGTGCCCCCTTACACAGTGCCATGTATACAAATACCCAGGACCCGGCCATGGCCTCTCCAATGGATGACACTTGCCCCGGTCTGACGGCATATACCCCCTGCTTCTCCTCTGACTGTTCCCTTCCCCAGCTGTTTTACGACTATAACACACAGAATTACAACAGAATTAGTTACCCTGTTGTGTAGACTTGCGTGTCGACAAGGACTTCTTAAAGGAGCCATGTGCAATAATGATGACGTTGAGTGGGTACCTCAGTTCTAATAGAATAATATTGTTCACAAGGGTGCAATCTTTTTGGCGGCGGCTGCAGTGGGGGGTGGGGGGGGGGTTGATTCTCTCCCTATTTAGGATTCACAGAGAAACATGAGTTTTCATCAACCGGTAAAGGAACAGAAAAAGCTTACATTGTTTTTATGCAAAAAAATCCAAAAATATAACGTCCCCTTGAAGGTTTTAAGGTAGAACCACCAGGATGCTGGATAATGGGCTCCTCTGTCCATAGCAGAAAAAAGTTCTATAGTAGGTTATGGGGTGCTGGGTAAGTATTGTCCCCAACACTAGCACTTATCCTCTCTTAGAACCTTCAGCATAAACCCTGGGGAATTAAGGACAACATGTTTTTAAAGGGACAGTACACCTTTTCCGTGGAGAAGAGAGGTGCTGTTTTATATATAATACTTGATATGAGGCCTTTGTATTTTTCTGTTTCTTTAATCCTGACTCATTGTCCGACTGGGGTGTCAGGGGCTCACTGGGGCTACCGCCTGGGGGCCCCCCAAGCACCGCTGCTCATTGTTCCAGGCGGGGGGAATGGCGGCACATGTAGTTCCCAGCATTTGGAGCGGGCTGGGTCTTCAGGGGCCATGGGGGCCTTAAGGGGTGGGGGCCCACCTGTTGTCCGGCAGGCCCAGTCCGACCCTGTCCTGACTTAATGTATTGTACGTGGCTTTCTATGTATAGGTATCTCCAATGACGATTCATATACACTGTGATATATTGCTAAGTGTGTAAGTAGCAGAATGCATATCCCTAGGCAACTGGCAGCTTGGTGTATATATATTTATATACACACACAAACAAAAAGCAGTAGGGCAGCTCCGCTAGCGTAGAAATATTTTCGTGTATTGTTTTTAACTCTCTATGCACCAGGCAGGTTGCTATGCAATAAACAGACGGTGACTAATAAGACATAAAGCAAAGTTATACCCTAGATGTTTACAATACTTATATAAGAATTCGATATCACCGTAATTTTTTTTTTTTTAAATTGCATTTCAGCCTTGAATGGGTTAAAAGGGGTGCTATTAGGATAACACAAAACATTAGGGGGCTTAGAGAAAGGGAATAAAAAAACAACCCAAAATACGTGTGAACTGGACGGGGGATTTTTTACTTTTGTGGAGAATTGTTTTTGGCTTTTTCATCCCTTGATGAATATGCGGCTGAGTGATAAAATTTCTAATTCCTAAAAAAAATATATATATATACTATACTATTGCTTTGTACAGGGGAGTTTCATACAAAGCTGTACAGGTATGGGATCTCTTAAACGTAAACCTGATATCCAAAAAGCTCTGGTTGGCAGGAAGGCCGTCTCCGTACATTACATTATAAGCAAATAATTCACATTTTCAAAAATGATTTCCCTTTTCTCTGTAATAATAAAACAGTGCTTTGTTCTTATTGGAAACAAAGTTAAATGAAAGATCCGTTATCTGTAAGCATTCTGGATAATAGGTCCCATACCCGTACAACTAGAGTGGAACCAAGAGCAAAAGCATTTATGGAAAAGTTTTATTAGTTTGGTTTCAGCTTTTGACTCCCAGGAAAGAAACTGGAATGAGAAGCCCTATGTACTGTTATAAACTTGGGTAAATGTCTTTGTGGCCTTGCTGTGCCTGACAGTGTTTTTCCTGCTTCATGGACACCAGCTGTGCTATTCATTTTGTGCATTGCCTATGTCATTCCACTATCATAAAAAATGTTTTAAAACTATGGCTGTTTGGTTTTTATTTAATAGGCTTTCTCTCTGTGCCAAGTGCGCTATAGCTAGAATCTCAGCCAGAAAGCAGGGCAGGACTGCTGCTTACAATGGGGGATCAGATAGGATCTGTGCCACTGTGACAGAATGCTCTGTTATACAGATAGCTAGAATCTCAGCCATAAAGCAGGGCAGGGCTGCTGCTTACAGTGGGGGGATCAGATAGGATCTGTGCCACTGTAACAGAATGCTCTGTTATACAGATAGCTAGAATCTCAGCCATAAAGCAGGGCAGGACTGCTGCTTACAATGGGGGGATCAGATAGGATCTGTGCCACTGTGACAGAAGGCTCTGTTATACAGATAGCTAGAATCTCAGCCATAAAGCAGGGCAGGACTGCTGCTTACAATGGGGGGATCAGATAGGATCTGTGCCACTGTGACAGAATGCTCTGTTATACAGATAGCTAGAATCTCAGCCATAAAGCAGGGCAGGACTGCTGCTTACAATGGGGGGATCAGATAGGATCTGTGCCACTGTGACAGAATGCTCTGTTATACAGATAGCTAGAATCTCAGCCATAAAGCAGGGCAGGACTGCTGCTTACAATGGGGGGATCAGATAGGATCTGTGCCACTGTGACAGAATGCTCTGTTATACAGATAGCTAGAATCTCAGCCATAAAGCAGGGCAGGACTGCTGCTTACAATGGGGGGATCAGATAGGATCTGTGCCACTGTGACAGAATGCTCTGTTATACAGATAGCTAGAATCTCAGCCATAAAGCAGGGCAGGACTGCTGCTTACAATGGGGGGGATCAGATAGGATCTGTGCCACTGTGACAGAATGCTCTGTTATACAGATAGCTAGAATCTCAGCCATAAAGCAGGGCAGGACTGCAGCTTACAATGGGGGGATCAGATAGGATCTGTGCCACTGTGACAGAATGCTCTGTTATACAGATAGCTAGAATCTCAGCCATAAAGCAGGGCAGGACTGCTGCTTACAATGGGGGGATCAGATAGGATCTGTGCCAAACAGAGAATGTACCATTAAGAGCCTCTGTACCTGATCCTGTAACCAGTCTCCTATCCATGTCAGGACTTTTGTTCTGTTTACTCTCCCCAAAGTGCCAGCATGAAGAGGGAAATGGCTGCACTAAGACAAGAGGGAGAAACCAAAGCTTAGCAGCCAAGCGCACACCCAGCAAACAGGCGGCTAGTGAGAGCTGAGCACTGTGTAGGAAAAATAAGGCTCTTCCTGTTACTGAGGGAATGGGGGAGAAGGGAATAAGGTAACTGCGGCCATCTTAGATAAGGGAAAAGGTGCCAGAGTGAAACCTCAGAGAATAGGGTTGCCACCTGGCCGGTAGAAATGATGCTTGATGTCAGTGTTATTAAAGAGGAGGTTCACCTTTGAGTTAACGTTTTGTATAATCTCGAGAGGAATATTCTGAGACAATTTGCAATTGGTCTTTGTTTTTTATCATTTAAATTTTTTTATTATTTCACTTTATTTGTTCAGTAGCGCTCCAGTTTGGTGAACCACCCCTTTAATAGGAAAGAAAGATAAAAATAAAGGAACACTGGTATTTTTTCCAGAAAAGGTGGCACCCTATCAGTGAATCTTTGGTGCAGTTGCTTTAGTGGGTGCCCCCCGGACCATCAGCGCATGTGGGGTCCGTATGTGCCCCACCCACATGGTTAGACTCCGAGTCACAGCAACACCCCCCTGAGAAGCAACCTGCAAACTCAGTTAGGGACACAGACTCCATGGGGGAGACTCAGGGCAATAGCAGTGCAGGGGGGAGGCAGTCGCTCCCAGGGGAACCCAGGCGGGTGCTGGGGGAGGGAGATAAGGTTGCAGTCACAGTGGCAGATAGGATGGCCATTTTATTTTTACTATTTTATTGGCCTTTGGGTTGGGGGAGCAGGGGGAATTACACATTGGGAAGGGAAATGGGCAGAGTGGCAGGGAAATGGGCGGGGTGGGTTGGGTTGGGTGGGGAAATGGGCAGAGTGGCAGGGAAATGGGCGGGGTGGGCAGGGAAATGGGCAGGGTAGGCAGGGAAATGGGTGGGGTGGACAGGGAAATGGGCAGAGTGGGTAGGGAAATGGGAGGGGTGGGTGGGGAAATGGGCAGAGTGGGCAGGGAAATGGGAGGGGTGGGTGGGGAAATGGGCAGAGTGAACGGGGAAATGGGCAGAGTGGGCAGGGAAATGGGCAGAGTAGGCAGGGAAATGGGAGGGGTAGGTGAGGAAATGGGTGGAGTGGGCAGGAAATGGGCAGAGTAGGCAGGGAAATGGGAGGGGTGAGTGGGGAAATGGGCAGAGTAGGCAGGGAAATGGGGGGGGGGGTGGGTGGGGAAATGGGCAGAGTGGGCAGGGAAATGGGTGGGGTAGGTGAGGAAATGGGTGGAGTGGGCAGGAAATGGGCAGAGTAGGCAGGGAAATGGGAGGGGTGAGTGGGGAAATGGGCAGAGTAGGCAGGGAAATGGGGGGGGTGGGTGGGGAAATGGGCAGAGTGGGCAGGGAAATGGGTGGGGTAGGTGAGGAAATGGGTGGAGTGGGCAGGAAATGGGCAGAGTAGGCAGGGAAATGGGAGGGGTGGGGAAATGGGCAGAGTAGGCAGGGAAATGGGGGGGGTGGGTGGGGAAATGGGCAGAGTAGGCAGGGAAATGGGAGGGGTGGGTGGGGAAATGGGCAGAGTAGGCAGGGAAATGGGGGGGGTGGGTGGGGAAATGGGCAGAGTAGGCAGGGAAATGGGAGGGGTGGGTGGGGAAATGGGTGGAGTATAGGCGAGTCTGGCCATATAAGGGGTAATTCGTCAGCAGAGAGGGTCAAGGAAGGGAGGGATTTTTAGGGTATTACAAATTTACCGGCAATTACACGACCCAAGTTCTGCTTCTATCCAGAGAGTCAGGGAAAAATGAGAATGTGTCTCTGCCAAAATACTGTATAATATTTCTCATTCACTTGGTGACGTTGCTAATAAGGAGATACATATACTCCCACCTCAAGGCCCATTTACACAAAGATTATCATTCTAACGCTGTAACCGAGGGCAGCCTGCCATGATTCCCCCTGGGCCTGCTGATTCCCCCTGGGCCTGCTGATTCCCCCTGGGCCTGCCATGATTCCCCCTGGGCCTGCTGATTCCCCCTGGGCCTGCTGATTCCCCCTGGGCCTGCTGATTCCCCCTGGGCCTGCTGATTCCCCCTGGGCCTGCTGATTCCCCCCTGGGCCTGCCATGATTCCCCCTGGGCCTGCTGATTCCCCCTGGGCCTGCTGATTCCCCCTGGGCCTGCTGATTCCCCCTGGGCCTGCTGATTCCCCCTGGGCCTGCCATGATTCCCCCTGGGCCTGCTGATTCCCCCTGGGCCTGCTGATTCCCCCTGGGCCTGCTGATTCGCTGCTACATTGGTTCAAGAGTCAGAACCAGAGAACAGAAAGAGATGGGCTGTCAATAGCATTTCCATTGGCGCAGAAATAATGAACGAATGTGCATGGATAGTGAAATATTCTCTCTGTAGCAGTTTTGTTTTTAGGTTAATGTCCCCTTTATGATAACATAAAATGGATCCTCCTCTGCTTCATGACACGGGATTGGTTGGCCGCTTAAGCCCCGCCTCCTTGGATCATAGGATTCACAGTGCACACAAACAAGCCAAGGCACACATACATGCTAGGCCCCATCAGCCAATGAATGGGCAGAGTTCTGCCTGTTACTCCCACTACTTCCTGTTACAGTTAGAGCTGCATCACTTCCTGTCAGCTGATCTCTGAGGGAGCACACAGCCCATCACTAAATGGCGGCTCAAGGGAAAGGATGTAAAAGGGCAATATTTACTGATATATATATTCCAGTTTGGGGAGATTCTTTAATAGGCCACTTAATATGATATAAACTGTCTGTTGGTTACATATTCATTCTGGGGGTGTAGTTTCCCTTTAAATTACCCTGTTTGTTCTTTTCCTTTTCAGCACTTTATGGCCTCCTCCCGCTCCCTGAACTTGTGACTTGGCCAAGACAAAGCCTTTCTGGCTCTTTGCTCCGGGCCCTTATGCTCCCCCATTGATTCCTCCCTGGCCTTTCAGGTGCCTCCATAATTTTGCCATTACAAAGTGCAGTGAGTGGCCCCGCCATATGGCACGGCGCAGTACAAAGGGGCGGCGGCGGCACAATATCATCTGCAGGGCGGGACAGGGCCATGGGCTGACATGGGAAAGGCTTCTCTTCTACACTACAATACAGCAACTGGGCTGTAGGAGATTAAAGGGGAACTTAACCCAAAATCTTTTTTTTTGGGATAATAAAAGAATTGCCATTGAATGCAGAATCTGTCTCTGCCTGGTGCTGGTTCTGACCCGTGAAACAATGTAGCAGCAGCCAGCAGATTAATAGATTATTTCCCTTGCATTGTATCAGGAGTCAGAACCAGAGAAGGGAAAGGGATAAACGATACATAAATGTGCCACAGTGCAGGGGCTGCTGTATCAAGTATAAAGTTAACTTTTAATATGTTATCGAATGGCCAATTCCAAGCAACTATTCAACTGGTCTTTGTTTTTTATCTTTTGTAGTTTTTGAATTATTTGCCTCTTACCAGCTTTCAAATGGTATCTATCTATCTATCTATCTATCTATCTATCTATTTATTATCTATCTGTCTGTCTATCTATCATCTATCCATCTATCTATCTATCTATCTATTATCTATCTGTCTATCTATCTATCTATCTATCTATCTATCTATCATATCTATATATCTATCTATCTATCTATCTATCTATCTATCATCTATCTATCTATCTATTATCTATCTATCTATCTATCATCTATCTATCTATCTATCTATCTATTATCTATCTGTCTATCTATCTATCTATCATATCTATATATCTATCTATCTATCTATCTATCATCTATCTATCTATCTATCTATCTATCTATTATCTATCTATCTATCTATCTATCTATCATCTATCTATCTATCTATTATCTATCTGTCTATCTATCTATCTATCTATCATCTATCTATCTATCTATCTATCTATCTATTATCTATCTGTCTATCTATCTATCTATCTATCTATCTATCATATCTATCTATCTATCTATCTATCTATCTATTATCTATCTGTCTATCTATCTATCTATCTATCTATCTATCTATCATCTATCTATCTATCTATTATCTATCTGTCTATCTATCTATCTATCTATCTATCTATCTATCTATCTATCTATCTATCTATCTATCTATCAATCTATCTATCTATCATATCTATCTATCTATCTATCTATCTATCATCTATCTATCTATCTATCTATCTATCTATTATCTACCTGTCTATCTATCTATCTATCTATCTATCTATCTATCATCTATCTATCTATCTATTATCTATCTGTCTATCTATCTATCTATCTATCTATCTATCTATCTATCATATCTATATATCTATCTATCTATCATCTATATATCTATCTATCGATCTATCATATCTATCTATCTATCATCTATCTATCCATCATCTATCTATCTATCTATCCATCTATCTATCATCTATCTATCCATCTATCTATCTACCTATCATCTATCTATCTATCTATCTATCTATCATCTATCTATCTATCTATCTATCATATCTATCTATCTATCTATCTATCTATCTATCTATCGATCTATCATATCTATCTATCATCTATCTATCCATCTATCTATCTATCATCTATCTATCTATCTATCTATCTATCATAGGGGTCACTGACCCCGGCAGCCAAATACTATTGCTCTGTGAGGCTCCAGTTTTACTGTTATTGTTACGTTTTAATACTTATCTTTTGATTCAGACCCTCTCCTATTCATTCATATATCAGTCACTCTCTAAAGCCACTTCCTGGTTACTAAGGAAATTTGGACCCTAGCAACCAGATAACTGCTGAAATGCCAAACTGGAAAGCTGTAAAATAATTAAAAAAACTACCAGTAACATGTACAGGGTTACAGGGGTTGGAAGAAGGGCTGGCAGGTAGGGGAGAAGCTGTACATCCAGCAGGGGTGCTTTTAAGGCTATATACATAGTACTGCCGTACACCAGACATTGTATAAGAGTTCTATGTATTTAAATAGGCACAGCTTTACATGTCCTTTACAGAGTTAAAATACCCCCCTCAGGGTCCATTCAGAAGTCATTCATATTCACTTGCCCCCTCTATAAGACACGGCCCATACAAGAAAGCGTGTATAGGACTATGTAAGTAGGTTTGTAAATAGTGTTTGAAGCTGCATGTGTTTGTGTTCGTTGCAATGCTCTGCACCCATGCTGTTTTATTTCATTTCAATATTCTAAATAAAAAGGAAAAGTGATATTTTTCAAAACACTTCCACTTTTTTTTCTCCCATGCTGTGTACACAGTTAAAACATGGATGACGCTGACCTCTAGTGGTAAACCAGTGCATTGCATCTAAAATGGTCCATTACAGTTTTACATTTACACATAAAGTAACTGCCAATTATATTGTCATATATTTTTCCATTTTCCCAGTAAAGAGGCCTGCTCGGGTATTCAACTCAATTGGTCTACATGTGTTTCATTTGTCAGATCTATTGTAAGGCTAGATTTTCTAACTATTTTTATATTCTTTTTTTATTTTGCTCACATTCAGACAGTCGCCTTGAGTTGTGTAGACTTAATCTCCCAGACCCTGCTCCGAAACCCAAGAGCTCATGTCGACACACATAGTTTACAGGGGAAATTATCCCTTTATTCTTTTTTTTTTTTATTTGTTATTTTTTAATGATTTTTAGTGAGGTTTGGAATTTAAACTGCTAGTTGGTTGCTAGGGCTTCATCACCTAGCAACTAGGCAAATCTATAAATAATTAATCTTTCTATGTATGTATCTATCTATCTATCTATCATCTATCAATCTATCTATCTATCTATCTATCTATTATCTATCTGTCTATCTATCTATCTATCTATCTATCTATCTATCTATCTATCTATCATCTATCTATCTATCTATTATCTATCTGTCTATCTATCTATCTATCTATCTATCTATCTATCTATCTATCTATCTATCTATCTATCAATCTATCTATCTATCATATCTATCTATCTATCTATCTATCTATCTATCTATCTATCATCTATCTATCTATCTATCTATCTATCTATCTATCTATCTATTATCTACCTGTCTATCTATCTATCTATCTATCTATCTATCTATCTATCTATCTATCATCTATCTATCTATCTATTATCTATCTGTCTATCTATCTATCTATCTATCATATCTATATATCTATCTATCTATCATCTATATATCTATCTATCGATCTATCATATCTATCTATCTATCATCTATCTATCCATCATCTATCTATCTATCTATCCATCTATCTATCATCTATCTATCCATCTATCTATCTACCTATCATCTATCTATCTATCTATCTATCTATCATCTATCTATCTATCTATCATATCTATCTATCTATCTATCTATCTATCTATCGATCTATCATATCTATCTATCATCTATCTATCCATCTATCTATCTATCATCTATCTATCTATCTATCTATCTATCATAGGGGTCACTGACCCCGGCAGCCAAATACTATTGCTCTGTGAGGCTCCAGTTTTACTGTTATTGTTACGTTTTAATACTTATCTTTTGATTCAGACCCTCTCCTATTCATTCATATATCAGTCACTCTCTAAAGCCACTTCCTGGTTACTAAGGAAATTTGGACCCTAGCAACCAGATAACTGCTGAAATGCCAAACTGGAAAGCTGTAAAATAATTAAAAAAACTACCAGTAACATGTACAGGGTTACAGGGGTTGGAAGAAGGGCTGGCAGGTAGGGGAGAAGCTGTACATCCAGCAGGGGTGCTTTTAAGGCTATATACATAGTACTGCCGTACACCAGACATTGTATAAGAGTTCTATGTATTTAAATAGGCACAGCTTTACATGTCCTTTACAGAGTTAAAATACCCCCCTCAGGGTCCATTCAGAAGTCATTCATATTCACTTGCCCCCTCTATAAGACACGGCCCATACAAGAAAGCGTGTATAGGACTATGTAAGTAGGTTTGTAAATAGTGTTTGAAGCTGCATGTGTTTGTGTTCGTTGCAATGCTCTGCACCCATGCTGTTTTATTTCATTTCAATATTCTAAATAAAAAGGAAAAGTGATATTTTTCAAAACATTTCCACTTTTTTTTCTCCCATGCTGTGTACACAGTTAAAACATGGATGACGCTGACCTCTAGTGGTAAACCAGTGCATTGCATCTAAAATGGTCCATTACAGTTTTACATTTACACATAAAGTAACTGCCAATTATATTGTCATATATTTTTCCATTTTCCCAGTAAAGAGGCCTGCTCGGGTATTCAACTCAATTGGTCTACATGTGTTTCATTTGTCAGATCTATTGTAAGGCTAGATTTTCTAACTATTTTTATATTCTTTTTTTATTTTGCTCACATTCAGACAGTCGCCTTGAGTTGTGTAGACTTAATCTCCCAGACCCTGCTCCCAAACCCAAGAGCTCATGTCGACACACATAGTTTACAGGGGAAATTATCCCTTTATTCTTTTTTTTTTTTATTTGTTATTTTTTAATGATTTTTAGTGAGGTTTGGAATTTAAACTGCTAGTTGGTTGCTAGGGCTTCATCACCTAGCAACTAGGCAAATCTATAAATAATTAATCTTTCTATGTATGTATCTATCTATCTATCTATCATCTATCAATCTATCTATCTATCTATCTATCATCTATCTATATTTCTTTCTATTGATTATCTATATATCTATCTATCCTATCATCTATCTATCTATCATCTATCTATCTATCTATCTATCCTATCATCTATCTATCTATCTATCTATAATCTATCCTATCATCTATCTATCTATCTATCTATCTATCTATCTATCTATCTATCCTATCATCTATCTATCTATCTATCTATCTATCATATCATCTATCTATCTATCTATCTATCTATCTATCTATCCTATCATCTATCTATCTATCTATCTATCTATCTATCCTATCATCTATCTATCAATCTATCTATCTATCAATATTTCTTTCTATTGATTATCTATCTATCTATCATCAATCTATCTATCTATCTATCTATCCTATCATCTATCTATCTATCTATCTATCCTATCATCTATCTATCTATCTATCTATCTATCTATCTATCTATCATCTTTCTTTCTTTCTATCTATCATCTATCTATCTATCTATCTATCTATCTATCTATCCTATCATCTATCTATCTATCATCTTTCTTTCTATCATCTATCTATCTATCTATCTATCGATCTCTTTCTTTCTTTTCTATCTATCTATCTATCATCTATCTCTTTCTTTCTTTTCTATCTATCTATCTATCTATCTATCATCTATCTATCTATCTATCGATCATCTTTCTTTCTTTCTATCTATCATCTATCTATCTATCTATCTATCTATCTATCTATCTATCCTATCATCTATCTATCTATCATCTTTCTTTCTTTCTTTCTATCATCTATCTATCTATCTATCTATCTATCTATCTATCTATCTATCTATCGATCTCTTTCTTTCTTTTCTATCTATCTATCTATCATCTATCTCTTTCTTTCTTTTCTATCTATCTATCTATCTATCTATCTATCTATCTATCTATCATCTATCTATCTATCTATCGATCATCTTTCATTCTTCTATCTATCTATCTATCTATCTATCTATCTATCTATCTATCTATCTATCTATCTATCCTATCATCTATCTATCTATCTATCTATCTATCTATCCTATCATCTATCTATCTATCTATCTATCTATCTATCATCTTTCTTTCTTTCTATCTATCATCTATCTATCTATCCTATCATCTATCTATCTATCTATCTATCTATCATCTTTCTTTCTTTCTTTCTATCATCTATCTATCTATCGATCTCTTTCTTTCTTTTCTATCTATCATCTATCTATCTCTTTCTTTCTTTTCTATCTATCATCTATCTATCTATCCTATCATCTATCTATCTATCTATCTATCTATCATCTTTCTTTCTTTCTTTCTATCATCTATCTATCTATCGATCTCTTTCTTTCTTTTCTATCTATCATCTATCTATCTCTTTCTTTCTTTTCTATCTATCTATCTATCTATCTATCTATCTACCACTGGTATGTAAGCTATGTGTATATACAGTTGCTACTGAAAGCAGTATTTGTCACTTTTTGCTCTTTGCATTGCTGGTTCTGCCTATTGCAACAGTGTAGCAGAAGTCAGCTGATGTACAGGCCTGTGAAGATGTTAGTAAAGCATTGTGGGAATTGTCGCCATGGCTGAACGAGATTCAATATCACTTTCGTTGTTTCAGTAGTCAGAACCAGCAGTGGGAGCAGTGAGTATCAATGGGAGGGTCTATAGGGTTTTCAATAGCAATGACATTTACCAGGAATGATCTATAGAAACCACTGAATGTTTGTACTGGCTGTGTATTGGGAAGGTGGACGGGTAAGAGACAGGGCCGTGGAGTCACGGGGGCGGCCAGTCGCCATGTCAATCTCAGTGAGCCCTGCCCCTGTTTATAAACACCTGCAGTCTGACCCGGCAGTCACATCCCATAATGACTGTGGGGCCCAGGAGTTGTATGGCGTGTGATTTCTAACAGGAACTTCACCCAAAAACAGTTGTTTTTGGACAATAAAAGAATCACTGTTGAATGCAGAATCTACTTGTTGCTGGTTCTGACTCCTGAAACAATGTAGCAGCAGCCAACTAATTAAGAGATTATTTCTGCTGCATTGTTTTAGGAGTCAGAACCAGAAAAGAGAAAGGGATAAAATGATATGACAGTTTAATTGTTACTTTTTATTCCTTATCTTTATATTCAGACCCCCTCCTATTCCTATTCATATATCAGTCACTCTCTAAAACCACTCCCTGGTTACTAAGGTAAATTCGACCCTAGCAACCAGATAACTGCTGAAATTCCCAAAAAAACAACCCCAACCCTGGCAGTCTAACCTTATTGTTTAACCCTTCCATCCCCTTTACCAGTTTAGTTGCAGTCTCTGCACTCTCTCCAGCTCATTAATATCCTTCTTAAGGACTGGAGCCCAAAACTGCCCCCCATACTCAGGGTGAGGCCTTACCAGGGACCTATAAAGGGGCAAAATTATGTTTTCATCCCTTGAGTCAATGCCCTTTTTATACAAGACAGCACTTTATTTGCTTTAGTAGCCACAGAATGACACTGCCTAGAGTTACACAGCTTGTTATCCACAAAAACCCCCAGATCCTTCTCCATTACACCTCCAGCATCAGATCATTTCTTGATGACCCTTTGTCAGGTTTTAATTCACCCTGGACTTGGGAACCTAACCTGCCCGACTAGGGTTTATTGGGATTAAACCACATTAATGGATGGATAGCAGGATAGCCTCGAATGCCTGAACCAAACAAAGAAGCCGTTCCTCAGAAACCTTTCCAAGATGTAGGTACGTGGGAGACCTCTCTCGTTCCTTTAGATTTTTTGGCAGAGGATCCTCACACTGAGCCTAAACGCTCCTCTAATTAAATGCATTGTGATGCAACGGCTGAATGCGTTGTCTCTGCGCCGCTAATTAAACTGTTCTCCGGCACGATACAAATCCGCGCGCTGTGATATAGTTCCATACATGCCTTTCCTTCCATTAAGCGCCAACGGGGGATCCGCACAATGCTAATTACTTTGGGTAATTGGAATGGATCACCCCGAGATATCTCAGCCAACCACCGCTTGTCAATTAAACTGATTTTGTTGCTATTGTTTGTGTTCCCTTTCCTTTTGGCAGGTGATATTCACGCAACCAGATGGGGGGCCATTTTGTTTTTGTTTTTTTGGAAGTGCTGCTGGCTATAATATAATAGCAACTAACTGGCGCGCTACTATAAAGGTACAAAATACACCTTGTTTTGTGTCTCAGTCTTGATATAAATCAGTTCCCTTTTATTTTTCCTGAAATATAGAACGTTATGTCATCATTTAATCATTTAACCATTAAATAAACCCAATAGGGCTGTTCTGCCCCCAATAAGGGGTAATTATATCTTAGTTGGGATCAAGTACAGGTACTGTTTTATTATTACAGAGAAAAGGGAATCATTTAACCATGAAATAAACCCAATAGGGCTGTTCTGCCCCAATAAGGGGTAATTATATCTTAGTTGGGATCAAGTACAGGTACTGTTTTATTATTACAGAGAAAAGGGAATCATTTAACCATTAAATAAACCCAATAGGGCTGTTCTGCCCCCAATAAGGGGTAATTATATCTTAGTTGGGATCAAGTACAGGTACTGTTTTATTATTACAGAGAAAAGGGAATCAATAGAAAAAAATCTGTATAATGGATCTATATAACGGATCCTATACCTGTACCTTCTTTGCCCATAGCTGGCAGTAACCAGTAACCATAACTAGGTGGGAGAAGACCCCACTAACACTGGGGGCAGACAGAGAACTCTGAAACCCCGCAGCCCCCCCACATCCCATTATCAGGGTTGGACTGGACCGGTGGGGCACTGGGAAAAAATAGTCCTCACAGAACCTCAAGCCCTGCCAACCCAGGCCCACACCCCCTCAGCAGCAAATGTGGATGCCAGTGTTCCTCCCTTCCATCCTCAAGTTTGTATGTGGTAGGGGAGAAGGGTTAGCGTTGGAGTAGGACCTCATGACTGGGATGGGCAGACAGACAGCAGCCCATTTGTGCCCCTGGCACCCCACCTGACACTGCCCATTATACTTGTTCCATATCTCCATCCCACCCCACTTATCAAGCGACCCTTGTTGCAGACCATCACAGCTCCCAAGTTATACAACTGGTACAAACCTGCCCCTTCCTTGGTATCAGGGTGCCCCACCTGGATGTTAGAGAGGTTCTCCACCAGGAACATTGGGATGTGTCTAAACCTCTAACCATCTAAACCTCCCCGTATATATTGCACACAAATGAGCAGAAGAATTTTCCCATTATCAGAATCCATGATGCCCTTCTGTAATATCTTGTATTGCAGCCATACAGGGTCTGGGCAACCAGAACACCAGGAAAAAACCCGGTGGGCCCCAGCGGTCCAGACCCAACCCTTGGCGGTGAACCCCTGGCCAATGGTGTAGCTCCCCTGACGTGTTAAACTTAAGCGCACTCAGGGGAGGACGTCGGGCGGGGGCCCCTGCAGGGAGTTAGGAAGGCTCGGCGGGGGCCCCTGAAGAGGTTTAGGGTGTGCTGCGGGGGCCCCTGCATGGGAGGTTAGGCGGTGCAGCAGGGGCCCCTAGGGGATGCGAAGGTTGCGGCCCACGAGGGCACCTGCAGCCATATAGACAATGTGTCAAGAAACTGCAGTTTCCATTGACTTTTTCATGTGGAGCATTAATTAGAGGTTTGTTAAGGACTTTAGCAAGAAGTTATGGGACTGAGATAGGTGAACCACCCCCTAAATCTAGATAATTCTAGAACTGTTCTAAAACTATCTTGGTATATTCCACAAAAATGAGCAGAAGACCTTTCCCATTGTCAAAACAAAGTTCAATGTGCCATGAACCTCTTTGTCCATCCCACGCCAAGCAGGATTCTCTACGATTGACCTGGCAATTGGCCAATCACCATGTTATAGCTCCACCACCATGATGGTACGCCCTGCCCCAGTGATGCAATGCCCCACCCTGTGATGTCATACCCCACCCCCGTGACACCATGCCCCACCCCAGTGACTCCACGCCCCACCTCCCTAAAAACTATCTTGGTATATTCCACAAAAATGAGCAGAAGACTTTTCCCATTCTCAGATCCCTAGGAGTTCCCCGAACCCCAATGTGCCATGAACCTCATTGCCCATCCCACGCCCCCCCTACCCCTCCTTCTCAGGATTGGGTGCAAGCTAGGGTTGCTACCTGTCCGGTTTTGACCTGGACAGATTGGTTTTCGGTAGGGCTGTCTGGGTCAAAACTACCTGCCCAGTTTTCCCAAGTTGGAAAACCACACAGTATTCTCTATGATAGACACGGCAATTGGCCAATCACCAATCACCATGTTATAGCTCCGCCACCGTGATGGCACGCCCTGCCCCAGTGATGCCACGCCTCACCTCCCTAAAAACTATCTTGGTATATGCCACAAAAATGAGCAGAAGACCTTTCCCATTGTCTGAACCCTAGGAGTATCCACAAACTTGGCATGAACTTGTTGCCCATCCCATGCCCCTCCCCCCCTTCCCAGGATTGGGTGCAAGCTAGGGTTGCTACCTGTCCGCTTTTGACCTGGACAGCCCGGTTTTCGGTAGGGTTGTCCAGGTCAAAACTACCTGCCCGGTTTTCCCAATTTGGAAACCAAGCAGAATTCTCTACGACTGACACGGCAATTGGCCAATCTCCGATCACCATGTTATAGCTCAACCAACGTAATGGCACACCCTGCCCCAGTGATGCCACGCCCCACCCCTTGATGTCCCACCCTGACCCCGTGACACCATGCCCCACCCCCCCCATGACACCATGCCCCACCTCCCTAAAAACTATCTTGGTATATTCCACAAAAATAAGAAGACTTTTCCCATTGTCAGAACCCTAGGAGTGTCCCCAAACCCCAACGTGCCATTAACCGCATTGTCCTTCTTTTATTTTGTTTCGTTTCCTTATAAAATAGCAAAAAAAACCACCAACAAAAGCCTCAAACCGTATTAAATAATTCAGTAATGTGACATTTACCGCCAACTTTGCAATAACTCACGGGAGCATTATTCTCTTCCCCGCCAGTTTCACGGCGGCAGATTGAAAGAAGCAGATATGCAAATGGCAATGCAAAAAAAAATAAAATAAAACAAATTGAGTTGCGGGAGAAGCTTCGGGGACAGATGGATGGAATATTGTCATTCCCACAGCGATTCCGCAAAGCGATAAGGGAATTGTGTTGCTTTTAAAGCGAGTGGAGGGACCCGGAGCGCCGCGGCGATAGATTTATAGGGGATGAGATAGATTCCTGCAAGCCTCGCACCTTACAAGTGTCACGGATGTTTAATTATAGTGTAAATTTTACACTGAGATTATATGGGGTTTGAGGACAGCTTATAGATCATAAGAGGCAACTCCCGAGCATTTGTCACAAGTGGGTTTTGCTTCCAGCAGGCAAGCGGGTCCGTGATAAATCAGCGCTCGACACCCCCACTTTAACTTCTGCTTCACCTTGTCCCTCTGTGCCGTACGCTGCCATTTGTGTTAGGAGCTTTCCCTCGGCGGAAATATCTAGTTTTATTTTGCTGACGTCGGCACACCAGGGGATAGGGAAAGTTGTAGTTCAACAGCTGGAAGCCTCCCAGTTGGACGTTCCAGGCAAGGAGAATAAGAATATGACACCAGGGGAGCCATTTTCTTTGCATTTTGAGTGCTGCTGCCATTGGCTGTGAACTGGTTTAGACTGGGCTAGTGGGAAAAAACCTGGTGGGCCCTGGCGCTCATGGGCCCCGCCAAGCCAGACCCAATCCACGATGGTGCTCTCCTCCTCCTGATGCAGCAAAGATAAGTATAATGTAGGCACACTTGGGGGGGATGGAGGCACCAGGGGTAACATGGGGCCCCTGGGGGTGTGTGGGGGCTATGTGGGGGTCCCCGTACTCCCCAGTCTGACCCTGGCTGTAAAGGAAATGATGCAAGCAGCCCTTGTCCTACATTAATCATCTGAATATGCCCATGGGGGGCAGTTATAGAAAGAAGACTGAGTGCTACATGCCATGTTTGCCATTTCTGTCCTTGATGACTACACTGGCTTTGTGGTTTAAGATAAGCAGGCTTTCAGGCCAATGTCAGCCTCTACACTGGCAACTACAGCCTCGGTTCTGCCCAAGGGAGTCTTTGTTTAGCAAGGCACACCCTAATCTCCTTCAAGCACAAAGGGGTGCCTGTGTTATGTTTTGAAAGTTCTTGTTTCGCCCATGGAAGCCTTCGGTCTGCCAATGGAAGAGACTGTTCTTCTCAAGAAAGTCGATGGTCTGCCCAACATACCCATGAAATCCTCTGATCCCCCACTGAACCCTCTGTTCAACCTATAGAAGCCCCTGTCAGGTTCTGTCACTCTAATGGAAACCCTTGGTTCCAACAATGGAAATATTCTGTTGCCCATGAAAACCTCTGTTTCACCAATAGAAATCTTTGTACCACCCATGGAAGGCTCTGTTCCACCTATAGAAGCCTCTGTTTGGCCTGCAGAAATCTCTGTTTCACCTACAGGCCCTGGCCAAAATGTCATTGGTGGGTCCCTCCAATTTTTTGATAGAATAAACCTCTCTTCACTTACTGAAGTAGACATGATGTCCATGTGTGCCGGGCTGGACCAACAGCCCTGGGAGCACAAAAATGATAAAATGGTGATACCGAAAGAAAAAAAGGCAAAAAAAGTAAACTAGCCACACTGTAGAACCCTTCCAGGATACGTCCCACATGAAAAGTGTACGAGTGGGCCCCTATCCCATTGGGCCCTGGGTCTATTGGGAGCCTCTCTTCCTCCTACAGAAGCCTCTGGTACACCATACACCTAATGCCATTAAGTCCATGGGTGGTACAAAGATTTCTACTGCTGAAACAGAGGTTTTTCATATTTCTGAGGGAAACATTTGCACCCTCCGCCCCGTTGGCCTTTACTGATGGATTGTACTCTGTCTGTGAAGAAGCCTCAATTTATGTCTAATGTCTTTAGGGGTCATTTACAAAGGCTTTTCCCATGGCCCAGAGTCTATGTGCTTCCCATGAGCTGTATTGATGGGGAGGACATACAGTAGAAGCCATTTTGCCCCCATATTGGCCCCATTTCTCACAGACCCTGCATTGCATAAATGCCCCCC
This sequence comes from Xenopus tropicalis, assembly GCF_000004195.4. Classification (NCBI taxonomy): domain Eukaryota; kingdom Metazoa; phylum Chordata; class Amphibia; order Anura; family Pipidae; genus Xenopus; species Xenopus tropicalis. Next base: position 170,500,307 of record NC_030678.2, on the reverse strand, counting down.
ATACAGTAACAAGTGCAATATAGGCAATATGTCTGCTGGAGAAACACACAGGGCATGGACTAATCTACCTTTCATCAACACATATTACTTTTCCTATAAAACAAGTTGTCACACTTGAAACACCCTCCACAAGGTTAGCTCTCCCGGCGGTAACGACACATCTGACTGTTGGAAGAAGGTCAGTTTGTTTTGACGCATTACTTCTGACGTTTGTTTATAATCCATCATCTCTGAGGACAAAATCAAGCTTGATAAATAGCCCTTCAGATTCTGCCACATCAACATTTGTAAATTCATTATGTATAACACAATATATCGGCGCTGAAACCTGAGTTCCCAGCAAGGTCAGTGATGGAAAATGGTTCCCCATTCAGAATGATGGCCCCTTTGTGCCGCATTGATCATCTCAGATTCGTTACGAGTCTCCATGGGGCAGTTTCACTGGGCGACTGTGCCCCAACTGTGGCCATTACTGGATTTCTGGTTCCTGAACTCTTTACTTCTATATAATTGGTTTTTAAGTAAATTTTTGAAAAATAGTTTCTCTAAATCCATCAGTTTAAGGTACATTTAGGCCTTAGTACCATTGTACAAACCTGAGTGTAAAGGTGCCCATACACATTAAGATCCGCTCGCTTGGCGAGGTCACCAAGCAAGCGGATCTTCTCCCAATATCCCCACCTACGGGTGGGCAATATCAGGCAAATGTAGGCTAATATATTATATAACGGTGGCAATGGGCGCAGTCAGTTCAGGGACCAGTCAGTTCAGGGACCGCATCAACGAGCCGATGCGGTCCCCGATCCGACTAAAGGTGGCCATACACGGGCCCTTAGACCGATTTAGCAGCTTAGCGGCCTGTGTAGGGGCAGGAACGACGGGCCTGCCCGACCGATATCTGGCCTGAAATTGGCCAGATATCGATTGGGCAGGTTAAAAGATTTAGTCGGATCGGGGACCTCGCCAAGCAAGCGGATCTTAACGTGTATGGCCACCCGTCGGTAGTGCCCCTACATGGGCCGATAAGCTGCCAAACCAGTCTAAGGGACCCATATCGGCAGCTACAATCAGCCCATGTATGGCCACCTTTAGTCGGATCGGGGACCACATTGGCTTGTTGATGGGGTCCCTGAACCGACTGCGCCCATTGCTGCCTTTATAATTCGATCGTTTGGCCCCAGGGCCAAACGATCGAATTAGCCTACATTTGCCCGATATTGTCCACCCATAGGTGGGGATATCGGAAGAAGATCTGCTCGCTTGGCAACCATGCGAGAGGATCTTAAGGTGTATGGCCACCTTTACACTCGGGTTTGCATAAAAGCCAATAATATAGAAGTAACCAGAGTTCAGGAACCAGAAATCAAATAATGGCCACAGTTGGGATACAGTTGCTAGCCCTTAACCCTAAAAGCCCAGTGAAACTGCCCCATCGAGACTCATAACGAATCTGAGATGATCAATGCGGCACAAAGGGGCCATCATTCTGAATGGGGAACCATTTTCCATCACTTACCTTGCTGGGAACTCAGGTTTCAGCGCCGATATATTGTGTTATAAATAATGAATTTATATTATCAGCAGCTACAATCGGCCTGTGTATGGCTACCTTAAGTCAGGGGAGTAAAATGGAGGCGGTGGAGCAAGAGAAAATGCCTCCATTGTTCTTTAACCCCTAGTGGTAACAGCAATACAAGTAATGGAGATGGTTCATGTGAGTTTATGCTGCTCAACAGGTTGATGAAGAGTAATAAAGGTTGAGGACCACTGACCAATATGAGGATATTGGTCAGTGGTCCCCAACCTTTATTACCCATGAACCACTTTCAAATGTCAAAAGAGTGAGGGAGCAATGGTTAATGGGGGTACCAAATAAGGACTGTGATTGGTTATTTGATAGCCCCTATGGGGACTGGCAGCCTACAGAAGGCTCTGTTTGGCAGTACAACTGTTTTTATTCAACCAAAACTTGCCTCCAAGTCAGGAATTAAAAAATAACTCCCTGGTTTGGGGGCACTGAGAGCAACACCCAAGGGGTTGGGGAGCAACATGTTGCCCCTGAGCCACTGGTTGGGGATCACTGATCTACAGTAGGTCATTGAAGGTCATTACACGATGAGATTGAATTAATATTCCTGTTTGATCATGGCTAGAACACACAACGTCATATTAAACAATATAATGGAACCTACATGAACCCCACCTTTGTTGGGGGTTTGGGGGCCTCTGTCCTGATTTTGGTTCATTCATGTTTGTGAGCAGATACTTGCACAACCACTTAGGTGCGGTCTGAATTAGCTGAGAGTGTATTCTCTTGATATCATATACAAAAGTGTTTTATATTTGTGCTATGGGTTTATAAGGCCCCGATGGTCATTTGTTAGGAAGCCATAAATTCTGGCCCTAGTCCTGGTTGTCCCTTACTCAGTAAATTCCCTCTGCCCATTTCCCCTTGGTTTAGCCCAGTCTCCTGACTTGCACACAATATAAGAACTCATTGGCCAGCTAAAGACTGTGCTTACTGTAGCTCATACTTTGGTTGGCTGTATATTTAAAATAAATGATAGGGGGTAAAGCAGTCCATTTTGGAAAGGGATCTCCACGCAGAAGGACCTTCTGGAGAAAATCTCCTTTGCCAACCTACTGGCCCAGCCATTTGGAAGAGCCAGGAATCCCCAACCTTTTTTACTTTTCAGCAACACTCAGATGTAGAAAGTGTTGGGGGCCACACAAGCATAAAAGAAGCTCTTTGGGGATGCCAAATAAGAGCTGTGATTGGCTGTTTGGTAGCCCCATGTGACTGCTGGCCTGCAGGAGGCTAACCTAACAATACATGTCTTACAACACACTACTCAACACACACTGGATTCTTAGCAAGTGAGGGAATACAGGGTTATGGGAGATAGCTCTTAATACAAGTTGATCCAGGGACTGGTCCGTTTGCCATCTTGGAGTCAGGAAGGAATTTTTTCCCCTCTGCGGCAAATTAGAGAGGCTTCAGATGGGGTTTTTTGCCTTCCTCTGGATCAACTAGTAGTTAGGCAGGTTATATATAGGCATTATGGTTGAACTTGATGGACGTATGTCTTTTTTCAACCCAACTTACTATGTTACTATGTTACTCGGTATAGTGCTGAAATACTTTGAGATAAGCCACTTGTCCAGCCACTTTCATGTCCAGACCAACCAAGACAAGCTCTATCATACGCAACCCCCAGGAGTCATCATGCTGACTATTAACATATCTGGAATGGCCGCCATGAACTGGGAACCCATAGCAACAATACCAAAACCAGTACCCCAAACCCCCTTTCCATAACTATAAGACCAGCATTTGGGACCAACCTAAGGCAGCGTTACCTGGAGCAGGACACCGGGGGGATACTGACTATTGGCAACTGTAATCGTTTTTATATGGGTGCAATTTTATCAGAATTAATATTTATTAAAATATTTTATACTATTATTTTGGAGCTAATAGTGATTTTTTTTATTAAAATTTGGAAGTTTGGACTTGAAATTCCAACCTGTTGGCTGCTGGTTTAACATATTAACACCCCCCTACCCTTCCTGTAGAACACAAGACCCTATTTCTATTTTACTTTATTTATTTTAATTTAATTTATTTTATTGTATATGTATTTTAGTTATTTTATATGTTATGTCATTTGTTATAATTATTTTATTGCTATTTATTTTATATTTTTATATATTTATTTATTTTATTTCTATTTTATTTCTTTATTTAATGTTAATTTTATTTCTATTTCTATTTTATTTAATTATTTTATATTTTATTTTATAATTATATTATTTCTATTTGCTATTTTATTTTTTATTTCTATTTTATTCTTATTTTATTGCTATGTATTTTCTATTTTATTTATTTATTTTATTTGATTATTATTTTTCTATTTTATTTCTTTATTTAATGTTTAATTTTATTTATATTTCTATTTTATTTAATTATTTTATATTTTATTTTATATTTATATTATTTCAATTTTATATTTATTTGAGTTATTTTATATTTTACTTGTTATGTCATTTGTTATAATTATTTTATTGCTATGTATTTTATATTTTATTTCTATTTTATTTATTTAATGTTTAATTTTATACTATTTTATTTCATTAAATTATATTTTATAATTATATAATTTCTATTTATTTTATTATTTTTTTTATATCTATTTTAGTTATTTTATATTTTACTTGTTATGTAATTTGTTATAATTACTTTATTGCTATGTATTTTATATTTTATTTCTATTTTATTTATTTAATGTTTAATTTTATTCTATTTTATTTAATTAAATTATATTTTTTAATTATATTATTTCTATTTATTTTATTCTTTTTTTTATATCTATTTTAGTTATTTTATATTTTACTTGTTATGTAATTTGTTATAATTATTTTATTGCTATTTATTTTATATTTTTTATATATTTATTTTATATTTTATTTCTATTTTAGACATAACCCTCGTTATCTCTGAACTGCCACCTCCGCTTGAGAAGCAAATTGAGAGGAAATCTCCCCTTACCCATTATAGTAGCTGAAATTCCCTACTACTCTATTATGTTGTTTCTTTGTAATTTTTCTAGCAGTCCTCGGGGGGCTCGTTTCCCAATATCTGGACCTAGATTTGTCCGGTGTAAAAATTTGTGCTCCGGTTGCTCATGAATCTCTCCTCGAGGGAATAGCTATAATGCATTAAAATAGCCTGGCAATGTAACGCAGTGACAACTCATTAATAAAAAGCTCCAGCAGAATTAATTATGCGCACATCCGCTCAATGAATGCGGCAGAGGCAGTGCCATAGTTATTAGGTCAGCTGTAAAAAAGCACAAGTGTTATGATTCAATAGAAACAATGGCTGAAATATTATGTATTATCCTTTATTTATATAGAGCAGAGATTGTTCATAACTCTCATGATTGCCTGCCCCAGTGGAGCTTACAATCTAAGGTCCCTATCACATTCCCATCGGTCCCTGCCCCAGTGAGCTTACAATCTAAGGTCCCTATCACATTCCCATTAGTCCCTGCCCCAGTGAGCTTACAATCTAAGGTCCCTATCACATTCCCATCGGTCCCTGCCCCAGTGAGCTTACAATCTAAGGTCCCTATCACATTCCCATCAGTCCCTGCCCCAGTGAGCTTACAATCTAAGGTCCCTATCACATTCCCATCAGTCCCTGCCCCAGTGAGCTTACAATCTAAGGCCCCTATCACATTCCCATCAGTCCCTGCCCCAGTGAGCTTACAATCTAAGGTCCCTATCACATTCCCATCAGTCCCTGCCCCAGTGAGCTTACAGTCTAAGGTCCCTATCACATTCCCATCAGTCCCTGCCCCAGTGCAGCTTACAATCTAAGGTCCCTATCACATTCCCATCAGTCCCTGCCCCAGTGGAGCTTACAATCTAAGGTCCCTATCACATTCCCATCAGTCCCTGCCCCAGTGGAGCTTACAATCTAAGGTCCCTATCACATTCTTATCAGTCCCTGCCCCAGTGGAGCTTACAATCTAAGGTCCCTATCACATTCCCATCAGTCCCTGCCCCAGTGGAGCTTACAATCTAAGGTCCCTATCACATTCCCATCAGTCCCTGCCCCAGTGAGCTTACAATCTAAGGTCCCTATCACATTCCCATCAGTCCCTGCCCCAGTGAGCTTACAATCTAAGTTCCCTTTCACATTCCCATCAGTCCCTGCCCCAGTGGAGCTTACAATCTAAGTTCCCTATCACATTCCCATCAGTCCCTGCCCCAGTGAGCTTACAATCTAAGTTCCCTTTCACATTCCCATCAGTCCCTGCCCCAGTGAGCTTACAATCTAAGGTCCTTATCCCATTCCCATCAGTCCCTGCCCCAGTGGAGCTTACAATCTAAGGTCCCTATCACATTCCCATCAGTCCCTGCCCCAGTGAGCTTACAATCTAAGGTCCCTATCCCATTCCCATCAGTCCCTGCCCCAGTGAGCTTACAATCTAAGGTCCCTATCACATTCCCATCAGTCCCTGCCCCAGTGAGCTTACAATCTAAGGCCCCTATCACATTCCCATCAGTCCCTGCCCAAGTGAGCTTACAATCTAAGGTCCCTATCATATTCCCATCAGTCCCTGCCCCAGTGGAGCTTACAATCTAAGGTCCCTATCACATTCCCATCAGTCCCTGCCCCAGTTCAGCTTACAATTTAAGGTCCCTATCACATTCCCATCAGTCCCTGCCCCAGTGAGTTTACAATCTAAGGTCCCTATCAACTTCCCATCAGACCCTGCCCCAGTGGAGCTTACAATCTAAGGTTCCTATCCCATTCCCATCAGTCCCTGCCCCAGTGGAGCTTACAATCTAAGGGCCCTATCACATTCCCATCAGTCCCTGCCCCAGTGAGCTTACAATCTAAGGTCCCTATCACATTCCCATCAGTCCCTGCCCCAGTGAGCTTACAATCTAAGGTTCCTATCCCATTCCCATCAGTCCCTGCCCCAGTGGAGCTTACAATCTAAGGTCCCTATCCCATTCCCATCAGTCCCTGCCCCAGTGGAGCTTACAATCTAAGGTCCCTATCCCATTCCCATCAGTCCCTGCCCCAGTGAGCTTACAATCTAAGGTCCCTATCCCATTCCCATCAGTCCCTGCCCCACTGAGCTTACAATCTAAGGTCCCTATCACATTCCCATCAGTCCCTGCCCCAGTGAGCTTACAATCTAAGGTCCCTATCACATTCCCATCAGTCCCTGCCCCAGTGAGCTTACAATCTAAGGTCCCTATCCCATTCCCATCAGTCCCTGCCCCAGTGACCTTACAATCTAATGTCCCTATCACATTCCCATCAGTCCCTGCCCCAGTGAGCTTACAATCTAAGGTCCCTATCATATTCCCATCAGTCCCTGCCCCAGTGGAGCTTACAATCTAAGGTCCCTATCACATTCCCATCAGTCCCTGCCCCAGTGGAGCTTACAATCTAATGTCCCTATCACATTCCCATCAGTCCCTGCCCCAGTGAGCTTACAATCTAATGTCCCTATCATATTCCCATCAGTCCCTGCCCCAGTGGAGCTTACAATCTAAGGTCCCTATCATATTCCCATCAGTCCCTGCCCCAGTGGAGCTTACAATCTAAGGTCCCTATCACATTCCCATCAGTCCCTGCCCCAGTGAGCTTACAATTTAAGGTCCCTATCACATTCCCATCAGTCCCTGGCCAAGTGAGCTTACAATCTAAGGTCCCTATCACATTCCCATCAGTCCCTGCCCCAGTGGAGCTTACAATCTAAGGTCCCTATCCCATTCCCATCAGTCCCTGCCCCAGTGGAGCTTACAATCTAAGGTCCCTATCACATTCCCATCAGTCCCTGCCCCAGTGGAGCTTACAATCTAAGGTCCCTATCACATTCCCATCAGTCCCTGCCCCAGTGGAGCTTACAATCTAAGGCCCCTATCACATTCCCATCAGTCCCTGCCCAAGTGAGCTTACAATCTAAGGTCCCTATCACATTCCCATCAGTCCCTGCCCCAGTGGAGCTTACAATCTAAGGTCCCTATCACATTCCCATCAGTCCCTGCCCCAGTTCAGCTTACAATTTAAGGTCCCTATCACATTCCCATCAGTCCCTGCCCAAGTGAGCTTACAATCTAAGGTCCCTATCACATTCCCATCAGTCCCTGCCCCAGTGAGCTTACAATCTAAGGTCCCTATCACATTCCCATCAGTCCCTGCCCCAGTGGAGCTTACAATATAAGGTTCCTATCACATTCCCATCAGTCCCTGCCCCAGTGAGCTTACAATCTAAGGTCCCTATCACATTCCCATCAGTCCCTGCCCCAGTGAGTTTACAATCTAAGGTCCCTATCACATTCCCATCAGTCCCTGCCCCAGTGGAGCTTACAATCTAAGGTCCCTATCACATTCCCATCAGTCCCTGCCCCAGTGAGCTTACAATCTAAGGTCCCTATCACATTCCCATCATTCCCTGCCCCAGTGAGCTTACAATCTAAGGTTCCTATCCCATTCCCATCAGCCCCTGCCCCAGTGGAGCTTACAATATAAGGACCCTATCCCATTCCCATCAGTCCCTGCCCAATAAGCTTACAATCTAAGGTCCCTATTACAGTCACACACACTAGGGCAGTTTTATCAGGAGCCAATTAACCTGCCTGTATATGTTTGTGTTTAGAATGTGGGAGGAAACAGAAGTACCAGAGAAAACCCAAAAAGTCATGGAATGTTAGATTGTAAGCTCATTGGGGCAGGGGCGGTAAATGACATATAAATTGCGTTAAGTGCTGCTGGATATGTTGCCCCTATATAAATAAAGTATAATCATTTGTTTCTTCATATGTCTCCGTCTTCTTAATTGGGCAAAATAAAACGGATTTTTCCCAGTGTAAGGATATAGGGGAATATATATCCCCCGCGCCGCGACAGACGGACGTTTCAAGTGGATCTTTCACCTGCGCCCGATGCCGGAGCAGAAGAGAAAAGAGACTGCTCGGCACTTGATCTTTCCTTGTGAAGCCGGGAGCGCTCTCTCCCGAGAGGCCGGCGACTGACACGCTCTATTTTTGAGAGCCAATATCTGCTGAAGGATCTTCTAAGGTGAAGCTTTGAATAGAATAGAAAGGGAACCATTGTGTGTTTTCAAAGCACTGAAAGAAAAATAAAATATGGGCTTTTTTATCGTATCAAAAATTCCAGACCGTTTTTCAAAAAAATGTGTCAATATTTGACCTATTTTAATAAAACAAATGAAATGCACTTTAGCTACAGAGTATATTATTTATATATAATGGGGGGGGGGGCATTAAAGGGGCAGTACACCATTATGGTAACTGTTATAGAATGGGCAATTCTAAGCAACGTTTCAGTTGGCCTTGATTATTTTGTACAGTTTGTTTTATTCTTTTACCTTCTTCTAACTCTTTCCAACTTTCAAATGGGGGGGTCACTGACCCCGGCAGCCAAGACACTATTGCTCTGTGAGGCTCCAGTTTTATTGTTATTGTTACTTTGTATTATGTATTTATATCTATTCAAGTTCTCCCCTATTCATATACGAGTCTCTCATTCAAACCATTCCCTGGTTACTAAGGTAATTTGAACCCTAGCAACAATTCCAAATTGGAGAGTTGCTGAACAACAAGGGAAATTTAAAAAAAACCCACAAATAGAAAATGAAGACCAATTGCAAATTCTTAGAATATTACTCTGTCATACTAAAAGCTAACTCAAAGGTGAGCAACCTTAACTTTTAGAATGCTGTAGACACGATATTCCGACGCAATTTGCAATTGATTTTTTATTTCTTGTGGTTTTTCAGATATTTAGTTTTTTTGTTCATTGGCTACCTGGTTACTAGGGTCTTGTTTAACTTAGCAACCAGGCAGTGGGTTAAAAATGAGAGACTGAAATATGAATAGGAGAGGGGCTGAATAGAAAGAGAAGCAATAAAAAGTAACAATAACAATAAAACTGGAGCCTCACAGAGCAATAGTATTTGGCTGCCGGGGTCAGTGACCCCCATATGAAAACTAGAAAGAAGTGGAAGGCAAATAATTAAAAAATATAAATGAAGACCAATTGCAAAGTTGCTAGGTATAGGACATTCCATAACTGAAAGTTTAGGTGAATCTCCCCTGTTTCTGAACCCGAGTTCCTCTTTAATAAGTCCATGATAAAACTGAGCCCAGTGTGTGAATGTGGACCTTAGATTGTAAGCTCACTGGGGCAGGGACTGATGGGAATGGGATAGGGACCTTAGATTGTAAGCTCACTGGGGCAGGGACTGATGGGAATGTGATAGGGACCTTAGATTGTAAGCTCACTGGGGCAGGGACTGATGGGAATGTGATAGGGACCTTAGATTGTAAGCTCACTGGGACAGGGACTGATGGGAATGTGATAGGGACCTTAGATTGTAAGCTCACTGGGGCAGGGACTGATGGGAATGTGATAGGGACCTTAGATTGTAAGCTCACTGGGGCAGGGACTGATGGGAATGGGATAGGGACCTTAGATTGTAAGCTCACTGGGGCAGGGACTGATGGGAATGTGATAGGGACCTTAGATTGTAAGCTCACTGGGGCAGGGACTGATGGGAAAGTGATAGAGGCCTTAGATTGTAAGCCCTGCTGGGACAGGGACCAATAATGATTGATGTATAATGTGTAAGTCAGCGCTTTATAAAGAAAATAGTGATATTTGAGAGCAGACTGTTTCACACAGGAATGTTGGACAGTATGTTAACAAGAATGCACTTCCTCCCTTTCCCCAGTAGATGGCAGTGCAGTTATACCACGGCGCATTATCCCGTGAATCACAGGGGTGGCGTTAGAATGATCCTCAGCACAAAATGCGACTGTGTATTTCCGTTGCAAAGGTTTCTCCTCCGTTAGAATTAAAAACAAAGGGAAGAGAAAAGCAGCCAAACAAGCGGAGGCTCCCCTCTCTGTACAAGGAGCTCTAATTACATCCTCACAGCTGGAAACCCTCCTCTTCCTCCCGCAATGAAATATTGTCTCGCGCGTCTCCTTCTGCACTCACACACTCACGCTGCCACAGGCGCAGGGCATTCTGGGATTGGTGCCGCAGCTGTCAGATGTCTCAGCTTCACCAGCTAAACCCCCGGCAATTTTTTATCATTTTAATTCAGCGCAATTACACGACGCAAAGGGCAAGTATATTGTCAGTGTGACCGGCGAGGTTCCGAAGATCAGCGGGAGAGAACAATAAAACTTTCTTTTTATCATCTTTGGAGTTTGTTTTGCACTAGTTTGTATTAGAAACACTACATTAAAGCAATACTGCCATGGGGAAACATGTTTATTTCAAAACCCATCAGTTAATAGAGCTTCTCCAGCAGAATCCTGCATTGTAATCTGTTTTTCCCATGGGGCTAGCCATATTCTTCATTTCCCAGGGTGCCACAGCCATGTGACCTGTGCTCTGATAAACTTCAGTCTCACTTTACTGCTGCGCTGCAAGTTGGAGTGATATCCCCCCTCCCCCCCAGCAGCCGATCAGCAGAACAATGGGAAGGGAGCAAGATAGCAGCTCCCAGTAGGTATCAGAATAGCACTCAATAGTAAGAAATCCAAGTCCGGCTTGGGACTCCTCCAGTTACATGGGAGTAGGAGAAACAATAGGTTAGCTGAAAGCAGTTCTAATGTGTAGCGCTGGCTGAAAGCTCAGCCTCAGGCACAATGCACTGAGATGGCGCCTACACACCAATATTATAATGCAATGAATCTGGGGGGAAAAAAAACAGCGCCACCTACTGTTTATTTTGTCTGACTGGCTACAGTAGGCTAAAACTGAATTTGCTGAGAAAAAGAGCATACTTTGAAGTTTAGCTTTGCTTAGAAAATGAAGTCAGTGAGCAGGGAAGAGTCTTCCAACAGTTACCTGGTTACTTCCAAGCAGAGCAACATCACAGGACTTTCCTTTTCCCACTAAATCAATTTTCAGCTGCAGCCATTTGGCTGTTATCACCAGCAGGTGGCGCTGTTTTCAATCCATACTATTAACAGTTTAAACATTGCTAATATGATGAAAAGTAGAGTAACCCATATGATTTTGATTTCCTCTTAGTAAACGCCATTACACTGGGGGCTAAATAAATATATGGCTACACACTAATGCTGGATGCTGGCACAGGTACACGGGGCAGAAAGTGGGGGCTAAATAAATATACAGCTATACACTAATGCTGGCACAGGTACACGGGGCAGAAAGTGGGGGTAAATAAATATATGGCTACACACTAATGCTGGATGCTGGCACAGGTACACGGGGCAGAAAGTGGGGGTAAATAAATATATGGCTACACACTAATGCTGGATGCTGGCACAGGGTCAGGGGGTGCAAGGGAACGTACCGGTTAATTAAGTGGCTGCATGGAGTGGGGCGATCCGGAAGTGGGGGATAAATATTTTACGTGGCTGCACTGGATGCTGGCACAGGTTGAGGGCAATAAGGGAGGGGGACTAAATATTTTATGTTTAAGCACTGGATGCTGGCTGGCAGAGATACACAGGGCAAGGGGGGCATTTTTTTTTTAAATCAAGGCAATGCATCATCTGTTCTGAGGTTTTAAAAGAGGTATAGTGCAGCGTTTTTCAACCGCAATTTTTACTTTAAAAAAAAAAAATCCGAGCCCTGTCATTGGTTGCGCCCCGTGTGTACGGGTGACGTCAGTACGCATGGGGCGCAACGTTATAAAAGGGCCTGTGTGCGGTCGCGTGTAGGCAGAAGTGCAGAGGCGGCGCGCGTGAGGGGAAGATGCTGCTGAAGCCGCCGAAGAGTAAAATGCTGCTGGGCTCCAATGTATTAGGGGGGGCCACGGGGCACACTGACTTATGGGGGCACTGCTGCTGGGCACCAATGTACTAGGGGGGCTGGCTCTTGGCACCAATGTACTGGGGGGCACTGCTGCTGGGCACCAATGTACTAGGGGGGCTGGCTCTTGGCACCAATGTACTAGGGGGGCACTGCTGCTGGGCACCAGTGTACTAGGGGGGCACTGCTCTTGGCACCAATGTACTAGGGGGGCACTGCTGCTGGGCACCAATGTACTAGGGGGGCACTGCTCTTGGCACCAATGTACTAGGGGGGCACTGCTGCTGGGCACCAATGTACTAGGGGGGCACTGCTGCTGGGCACCAATGTACTAGGGGGGCACTGCTCTTGGCACCAATGTACTAGGGGGGCACTGCTGCTGGGCACCAGTGTACTAGGGGGGCACTGCTCTTGGCACCAATGTACTAGGGGGGCACTGCTGCTGGGCACCAATGTACTAGGGGGGCACTGCTCTTGGCACCAATGTACTAGGGGGGCACTGCTGCTGGGCACCAATGTACTAGGGGGGCACTGCTGCTGGGCACCAATGTACTAGGGGGGCACTGCTCTTGGCACCAGTGTACTAGGGGGGCACTGCTCTTGGCACCAATGTACTAGGGGGGCACTGCTGCTGGGCACCAATGTACTAGGGGGGCACTGCTCTTGGCACCAATGTACTAGGGGGGCACTGCTCTTGGCACCAATGTACTAGGGGGGCACTGCTGCTGGGCACCAATGTACTAGGGGGCACTGCTCTTGGCACCAATGTACTAGGGGGGCACTGCTGCTGGGCACCAATGTACTAGGGGGGCACTGCTCTTGGCACCAATGTACTAGGGGGGCACTGCTGCTGGGCACCAATGTACTAGGGGGGCACTGCTCTTGGCACCAATGTACTAGGGGGCACTGCTGCTGGGCACCAATGTACTAGGGGGGCACTGCTCTTGGCACCAATGTACTAGGGGGGCACTGCTCTTGGCACCAGTGTACTAGGGGGGCACTGCTGCTGGGCACAGAGTTAAATTTTTTAACATTTTCTAATGGTGGTGTGCCTCGTGATTTTTTTCATGAAACAAGTGTGCCTTTGCCCAAAAAAGGTTGAAAAACACTGGTATAGTGTATATGGACAGGGGCACAGAAGTGACATGGCAGCGCTAACCGTACCCTTTATTTTCACTTTACTTATTTAATTATTGTTTTACTGCAAAAAAATCTTTTGGTTTTTCTGAATATTGACTTTTTTAGTGTACCTTTTGTTTTTCATGTTAGCCTATTTATATTTACATAGGTTACATTCATTAATGTGTTGCAATATTTCTTTATTAAAAATTGAAAAAGTAAAATGGTAATGTGGGACTACTGGGGGGGGCACTGATTGAATCCCTTGCCTAGGGTGCCAAAATACCTTGGCCCGGCCCTGTTTGTGTGGTTTTTTTAAATTATTTTAGTTTTTGTTTAGCAACACTCCCCCTGTCCAGCTGGATATCCCTATTCCCCAACTTCACAAAGGGCTTGGTTCCCTTAGGGCACAGTTTCCTTAAGCTCTCCAGCAGCATCCACTCCTCAGAATAGGCGGAGTCTAAAGAGGAAGAGCCTTGTGCTCCCGCCCACTATATTAACCATGGACAGGAAGTTGTCATAACATCTCTTGGCCAATTAGGGAAAGCTTCCTCTAGCGTAACCAGGACTTCACGAACCCTAGGAAATTTAACCCTATGCATCCCTACATTAAAAAAAAACAAAACAAATTGCTGCAAATTGAATGAAATTGAAGAATGTGAAGAGCAATTTTACAGCCTAATGTATTTAGGGTTTATATAAATATGTTGAATTATGCTCCCTGTTTTAAAAGGGGTTGTTCACCTTTGAGTTAACTTTTAGTATGAGTGATATTCTGAGACAATTTGCAATTGGTCTTCATTTTTTATTACTGGTAGTTTTTTAATTATTTTACTTTTTGTTCGGCAGCTCTCCAGTTTGGAATTTCAGCAGCTATCTGGTTGCTAGGGTCCAATTTACCTTAGTAACCAGGCAGTGGTTTTAGAGAGTGACTGATATATGAACAGTAGAGGGGCTGAATAGAAAGATAAGTAATAAATAACAATTAAATAGCAATAGAACTGGAGCCCTGGGCCGGAACTAGGGGTAGGCAGAAGAGGCAGCTGCCTAGGGCGCAACGATTGGGGGGCGCCAGGCAGCCTCTCCTGCCTACCCCTAGTCAGCTCTCTTTAGTCATTGCCCCCGCCGCTTGTCCTTACGCGGTGGGGGCAATGATCCATAGAATCACAATGCGAACCCCACATGTGCACCAAAGGGGGGGGGCAAATGAGGAAGGTGCAGGGGCGAGGTGGCTTGGCACGCCCCTGCTGGAACCTCACAGAGCAATAGTGTTTTGACTACCGGGGTCAGTGACCCCCATTTGAAAGCTGGAAAAAAGGCAAATAATTCAAAAACTAAAGATAGAAAAATCAAGACCAATTGAAAAGTTGCCGGGAATTGGCCATTCTATAATGTATTAAAACTTAACTTAATGGTGAACTACCCCTTTACAAAAAAGTTGCACTGTAAGCCATTGCTGCCTAGCCCTAGTCCCAGCCTTTTATTAAATTAACCCATTGGCAGAGCTGTTAATATAATGATCGCGCAAAGCGGAAGTGGAAGTGATGTCACCGGAAGTGATGTCACAGCGCCTGCGCATAAAAACTTCTGAAGCTGCTGCTAACCCATTGATTTTTTTCCCAGAAGACCAAGTAAATTGGGGGAAAGATAGAAAAATTGGGGGGGGTGGATAAGGCTCAGTGATGGGAAAACAGGGAAGGGAGTCAGAAATTGGAAAAATGGGGGATCATTGTGCTGTACCAGTTGCTGATAATCCCTCCTGGGACTGCTGGTTTCCTCTATGGAAGGAATAAAATAAATGTATAATCATTAGCGGATAAAGCCATAACCAGTTCTGCACAGAAGTGACACTCCGAGCCCTAATTAAGTTCCATATATCACACAACATTGATCAAGTAATCAATCGATTGCTGCTACTGTACCTGGAAGGAACAGTCAGATACTTTCCATTGCAATAGACAATTCTACTTATGTTTTCTGGCCCTTAATCTTCTTTTACGGCTCTCCCCGGTACTCACGCCAGGCTGACCCACCACAAGGGCTCACCCCAGTACTCTCACCTGAGCACCCTCAGATTAGGAATCTCCCTCTAGCAGTGGTACTCTCCACCTGATTAGACACTTTGGGCCCTGATCTCCAGCTGATGGATTGCTGGGGGGTCTTAACCCCTTCACTCCAGGAGGGACAATGTCTGCCCTTTCTAACTTATCTCCCTACATATCACTCCTAGAGCGATCTGTTATAGGAACTTAAGCTGGCCATACACGAGCAGATCCACTCGCTTGGCGATGTCGCCAAGCGAGCGGATCTTCCCCCGATATCCCCACCTACGGGTGGGCGATATTGGGGAGCATTTAGGTAAAAAAAAAAAGAATCCGATCGTTTGGCCACGGGGACCGCATCAACGAGCCGATGCGGTCCCCGATCCGACCGGATTTTCTAACCTGGCCAATCGGCAGCTATAGTCGGCCCATGTATGGGGACCTTTACTGTCTAACACCCAGGCCTGTTGCACACCTATCTAGAGGGAGGTCCCAGGACTAAAACCTAACAGCACATCCCCTTTTATAGCTTTACACACCACCCTGTGGCTGTAACCCGAACTGCAGGGATACTCCCTGTTAACCACTGACATCCCAGACCACTCAATGTGTCCCATTAACCAGTACCACCCTGGGTGCCTGTCCTAGGGGTATTCATCTTAAGGGGCCCGAACTTGGAGATCCCTACATACGTTTAATGAAAGTGGAGGCCACCACTGCACTTGCGGACGTACATGAGCCCTATAATCTTTGTGACAAATTACATTTCAAATGAAAAAACTTGATTGAATTTTTACCAAGAATAATCAGATTATTGAAGCATAAAATGACATATAAATAAAAATATTTATTTGCATTAAATAAACATATTAATTAACAGGTAGCCAACGTTTCTGGATGTCTTTTGTCCATGCTTTGCTTGGTTTCTCGACACTAGAAACTACTTGGCACATAATCTGGGCCTGGGCCCTCCTCCTCAACCCTATTTCCCATGGCCAACAGATAAGTAATCCAAACTTGTAATCTTGTCGTATTGTCTCCAGTATCGTGATGTCTGTTTTTCTTGGATTCTTGAAGATAATAACTTATTCTTGAATTAGTGGGATAACTGACTGCAATATCTGGGCCTGGGCCCTCCTCCACAACCCTAATTCCCAGGCCAACAGATAAGTAATCCAAACTTGTAATCTTGTCGTATTGTCTCCAGTATTGTGATGTCTGTTTTTCTTGGATACTTGAAGATAACTTATTCTTGAAGTAGTGGGATAACTGACTGCAAAATGTGGGCCTGGGCCCTCCTCCACAACCCTAATTCCCAGGCCCATGCAGCTTTACTATTTTCTTGAAATGATTTGACTGCTTTATGCCGCTGTCTCTGCGACTGTCGTTCCGAATGATTGAGCACATTGCTCGCACATCTTAAAGCACTTTATGCATAACTTGACTGTCGCCTTGGAGCAATGATAGCATTGCTTCACTCTCTTAGTCAAGTGGAACTTCTTCCAGCAGATCTTGCACAGTTTGTAAGTCTTTTTTGCGCCTGCCTTGCACTGTTTGTACATCTTTTTCACGTGAACGTGTTTCCAGCAGGACTTGCACAGTTTGTACGCCCTTTTGGCGCCTGCCACTAAATGCATCTTCTTGCAGAGGTGGTAGCCTTTCTTCCCCGCTGATTTGCTCATTTTCCATGCCTTCTTCATGTTTCCTTTGGTGCAGCCAATTGCATGTCTTACTGTTTTAGTTTTCTTGCCCCACTCCATCTTTTTACAGACATGCATTACTTTTACTAGGACTTTCTTGAGTTTCTTCAAATATTTTACTTTCCCCTTCAGAAATCTGCAAAAATAACAAAGAATAGTGAAAACATGTGCAATGACTTCCTTGTTTAAACACTGTAGCAATGTATCTGAATGAAGCCCTTTCTATGCCAATATCATACATTAATTATCTGAGATATGTGACATGAAGGGTTCACAGTTATCGCTGTGTTTCTTACAGTACAGGGAGATAAATATGTATATTCGGGCAGTCATCCCTTCTATTTGCCATTAAACCCATTGTTTCCTGAGTATTATGGGGAAAGACTCCCAGGAATTATGGCATATCAGCTCTTACAAATTATACAAATAAAAATCCAATAAAAAAGTGACAGTAATAACCTACATTGTATTTTACATTCATCAAAAATTCTTCATTAGAAAATCAGAAAACACTGGGCCCATCAGAATTACTAAAGGCAACAAACCTTAATAATAGTCCTAACAAGTGACATATTACATGCACGTTCTGTAGGAGTGAGCTAGGGTACATTTTACCTAGGAATTCCCTAAGTATTTTAAACTATATATAAACTTCATTGTTACCTTTCAATTTTAACTTTTTATGCCCAAGGCAATATAAAGATGGTTGAGTCATCACAATTTTAATTTAAAATCTAATCAGATCTGCCGAATTTAGTAAATGATTGCATGGGAAGATACAGTCAACTCAAACCAACCAAATGGGAACAAACGTTGATATTGTAATTATTCTACTCTATGTTTGCAGTCTTATTAGAATGAGTTAGGATTTACGAACGTACTTGTATACTTTCGGCGTCTTCATAACACATCTTCCAACGCACTTTCCAATAGTAAACAACGCCTTGCAGGAAGCACCCAAGGTGGCGCCCAAATCCACATCGGAGTCCGGAGAGTCGGGCTCCGAATAAGAACTAGAAGAACTTTCTCTGTGGTGGGCATGGTGCCTGGAATGGAAATAGAAGATTAGACTTCAACATCATTACCCATATGATTTCCATATTTGCTCTATGGTTTTGTTGTTTTCAACTAAAATAGCATCATGCGCCAACGTAAATATGTCTTTCAAGCTGCCATAATATTCTATTTACGACAGACCACATAAAAATATCATAAATAATAATATTTTGCTTTCATGTTAAACCCAATTGTGTTTGTAAGCTGATGTCTATAAGGTGCATGTGTGCAGCAACTCTATCTGTATAATGGCCGCTAAACTTAAAGCTTATAAATGCACGGGACGTTGGCAATTATGATTATGGTACTTATTATCTTAAATATTTATGAATACAAAGCTATGGATGTTGTTTCACTTACCTAGTAATTCTTTTAAGCTTTTTCTTTGGCTTTTGTTTCTTTTTGATTGCCTTTTCCTTCTTATGATGGTCATCATGCTCAGCCCTGCACAAATAAACAAATGTATAAAGGGTTAATAAAGAATTGTATTTTAAAGAAAAAATGAACAAAGTAGTGGGTACTAAGTCAAATTAATGGAATTGGGTGATGGAAAACATGGAAGATATTCTATGAAAAAAGATGAAACCTAAGAAAATTGGGGTGCAATGGATGCAGGAAGAGGGCAACCCTGGAGACCAAACGTACAACACAGACAGCCCACACTTGCTGATTTATTTACAAACTAGTGTTGTATATAAAAGCATACAAAAATGAATTTGAGATATTTATGTTACATTACTGCATTATGGGAACTTTTGGTCTTTTTCAAAAATCACAAGAGATTGACTAATAAGGGTGCCAGATGCCTTGGTCAAAAATTAGGCTCATATTTAGCAAAGAAAGAAATAGGAATTAGTGATGAGCCAATACTGTCTCGCTACAACATAAAATTCATGTAAAAATCCAGGAAAGGCAATGGGGATTGTTGCGGCGTCTTTCTTTTCATGGCCATTTTTTCTATTCAAAATACATTTTGGTCTATGAGTGTTTTTATGGGGCAAACTTTTTGCTGTGAAAATTTCACTTATCATTAATGAATACATTATAGAGCAATTAAAATTAAAAAATCTGCTTCAAAGTTTGTTACTTACATTTTATGCTCATCATGGTGCTTTTTCACATCATGATGCTCGACCATGTGATGCTTTTTATGCTCATCATGGTCTACATCATGGTGCTTTTTCACATCATGATGGTCGGGCTTGTGGTGCTTTTCCTTGTCATCATGGTGCTTTTTCACTTCATGATGGTCGGCCTTGTGGTGCTTTTCCTTGTCATCATGGTGCTTTTTCACTTCATGATGGTCGGCCTTGTGGTGCTTTTCCTTGTCATCATGGTGCTTTTTCACTTCATGATGGTCGGCCTTGTGGTGCCTTTCCTTTTCATCATGATGCTTTTTCACTTCATGATGCTCGACCATGTGATGCTTTTTATGCTCATCATGGTCTACATCATGGTGCTTTTTCACATCATGATGGTCGGCCTTGTGGTGCTTTTCCTTTTCATCATGATGCTTTTTCACATCATGATGTTCGGCCTTGTGGTGCTTTTCCTTTTCATCATGATGCTTTTTCACATCATGATGTTCGGCCTTGTGGTGCTTTTCCTTTTCATCATGGTGCTTTTTCTCATCATGATGGTCGGCCTTGTGGTGCTTTTCCTTTTCATCATGATGCTTTTTCACATCATGATGTTCGGCCTTGTGGTGCTTTTCCTTTTCATCATGGTGCCTTTTCTCATCATGATGTTCGGCCTTGTGGTGCTTTTCCTTTTCATCATGGTGCCTTTTCTCATCATGATGTTCGGCCTTGTGGTGCTTTTCCTTTTCATCATGGTGCCTTTTCTCATCATGATGTTCGGCCTTGTGGTGCTTTTCCTTTTCATCATGGTGCCTTTTCTCATCATGATGTTCGGCCTTGTGGTGCTTTTCCTTTTCATCATGGTGCCTTCTCTCATCATGATGGTCGGCCTTGTGGTGCTTTTCCTTTTCATCATGGTGCTTTTTCTCTTCATGATGCTCAGCCTTGTGGTGCTTTTCCTTTTCATCATGATGCTTTTTCACTTCATGATGCTCGACCATGTGATGCTTTTTATGCTCATCATGGTCTACATCATGGTGCTTTTTCACATCATGATGGTCGGCCTTGTGGTGCTTTTCCTTTTCATCATGATGCTTTTTCTCTTCATGATGGTCGGCCTTGTGGTGCTTTTCCTTTTCATCATGATGCTTTTTCTCTTCATGATGGTCGGCCTTGTGGTGCTTTTCCTTTTCATCATGATGCTTTTTCACTTCATGATGCTCGACCATGTGATGCTTTTTATGCTCATCATGGTCTACATCATGGTGCTTTTTCACATCATGATGGTCGGCCTTGTGGTGCTTTTCCTTTTCATCATGGTGCTTTTTCTCTTCATGATGCTCGGCCTTGTGGTCCTTTTCCTTTTCATCATGATGCTTTTTCACTTCATGATGCTCGACCAAGTGATGCTTTTTATGCTCATCATGGTCTACATCATGGTGCTTTTTCACATCATGATGGTCGGCCTTGTGGTGCTTTTCCTTTTCATCATGGTGCTTTTTCTCTTCATGATGCTCGGCCTTGTGATGCTTTTCCTTTTCATCATGGTCGACATCATGGTGCTTTTTCACTTCATGATGCTCGGCCTTGTGATGCTTTTCCTTTTCATCATGGTCGACATCATGGTGCTTTTTCACTTCATGATGCTCGGCCTTGTGATGCTTTTCCTTTTCATCATGGTCTACATCATGGTGCTTTTTCTCTTCATGATGGTCGACCATGTGATGCTTTTTATGCTCATCATGGTCCACATCATGGTGCTTTTTCTCTTCATGATGCTCGACCTTACCATGCTCTGCTTCATGGTGTCTTTTCTTTTCATCATGTACTTGATCATGTTTCTTGTCCACATGATCATCAACATGATCTTTTCTCTTGTGTTCATGCTCATCATGGTGGTGCTGTTCTGAATGATCATCCTTTTTCACATGGTCATGTGTTTTTAGATGATCGTGTTCCTCACCATGGAGCTTATGGTCTTCATGCCTACAAAAACAAATAAGACATTGTGGAAAAGCTCAGGAAACTCAGTTAAAGATTTATCAAAATTCTAAATTATGCTTTTTTTACATTTTGAGAAGCAAAAGTAAAAAAACACAAATGCGACTATACTCAAGAATATTCTTAAGAGAATAAATAAAAAGTCCTTAAAAAGTCGCCAGAAAAACCCCGGCAAGTAAAAGCTAGTGAGGTTCAATAGAACTCAATAAGAATTGTTTCTAACACCACCTCTAACACTTTTTTCTCTTTTGATAAATCTGCCCTTATATCTTAAGACTAAGGGCCCGATTCACGAAAGTGCGATAAAAAATATTGCACGCTTTTTTGCATTAAATAAGTCGCGATAATTAGCGCGCGATTCACCATAGTATTATCGCGTGAGTTAAGTCGCCATTTTCGCATGCGGTATTTTTCGTGCTAGTTTTAACGCATGCGTTAATTTCCGCGCTGAAAAGAATACGATCGCATGATTCACAAACACTTAGGCGCACTAAATATCGCATTCGCCTATGCGAAAATTAACACCTACTACAGGCAGGCGAAAAATTATAGAAAAGTACAGTAAATTAGTTTTTGGCAATAAAATATGGACTTACAGTGTTATTTATTCAAGTATGTGTCTTTTTACTCAATTTTACTAAAGTCTTGGCATGCATAATATACAGTACTATAGTGGTGAATATTTTGTCGCGATAATATACAGTACTATATAGCGGTAAATATGTTTTCGTGATAATATACAGTACTATTGTGGTGAATATATTGTCGCGATAATATACAGTACTATAGCGGTGAATATGTTGTTGTGATAATATACAGTACTATAGCGGTGAATATTTAGTCGCCATAATCTACAGTACTATAGCGGTAAATATGTTGTCGCGATAATATACAGTACTATAGCGGTGAATATTTTGTCACGATATTATACAGTACTATAGAGGTGAATATCTTGTTGCGATAATATACAGTACTATAGCGGTGAATATTTTGTCACGATATTATACAGTACTATAGCGGTGAATATGTTGTCGCGATAATATACAGTACTAAAGCGGTGAATATGTTGTCGCGATAATATACAGTACTATAGCGGTGAATATGTTGTCACGATAATATACAGTACTATAGCGGTAAATCTTTAGTCGCCAAAATATACAGTACTATAGAGGTAAATCTTTAGTCGCACAAAATACATTACTAGGTATAATAATTATAGAAAAGTACAGTAAATGAGCTTTTGCCAATAAAATATGGACTTTGCAAGTATGTGTTTCCCCTAGAGTGACGCAGCCGCCAGTTTGCAGGGAAATGGTAATTTTTAATACAGTAATTTTACGAAAGTATTGGCGTGTATGGCTAACATGGCGTGCGTTCATTTGCGCGACTATTTATATGCGGCTACAAGTGATGAAATGTTTCACCAGGCATGGATTCGCAGCGAATTTTTGGACATGCGGCGAATTTTTCCGCGGCTAATTTTTTCATGCGTTTTGCAAAACAATCTGCCAATGGCAAAACACATAAAAAAATTCGCCACGCGAAAATTCCCCGCACATCCAAAAATTGACACAGGCTTCAAAAAATAATAGTCGCGGGCAACAATTTTTTTGCTCGCACAACATTTTTTTCGGGGATCTTTCCAAAGATTTGCTAAAATCTTGCTAAAGTCGCTAAATATTTAGTCGCAATAATATACAGTACTATAGCGGTAAATATTTAGTCGCACAAAATACATTACTAGGTATATTTTGGCGATTTCTTTGTCGCGACTTTTTAATCTCGTGACTTTTTGAAGCCTGTGTCAATTTTTGGACGTGCGGGGAATTTTCGCATGGCGAATTTTTTTATGCGCTTTGCCATTCGCGAATTGTTTTGCGAAACGCATGAAAAAATTTGCCGCGGAAACATTTGCCGCACGTCCAAAAATTTGCTGCGAATCCATGCCTGGCAAAACATTTCATCACTTGTAGCCGCATATAAATAGTCGCGCAAATGAACGCACGCCATGTTAGCCATACACGCCAATATATATTTTTATTGTTTTTTTTTTTTGCAAATAAACATTTATACAGCACCTCTCTAGCACTCTGTGCTCTGCCAGGGCAAAATGTCGGCAGTTTTATGCTGCCGATTGTCGCGTGCGTAATGTCGCGACAATCAGCGCATGCGATAAATAGCGTGCATGCGAAAAATACCGCACATGCTATTTATCGTGACAAAAATATCGCATGAAATACCGCACGTAAAATAGCGCAAGTATGCTTATAGTGAATCGTGCGAAAAGTCGCGAAAATTAAGACGCGATAAAAATTTTTTGTTATGCTTTATAAAATGAAATTTGTCGATTGAACGGGGTAAAAAGCTGTGTAAAATAAATAGAAGAGTTTGCCATTGTTTTATGTAAGTTCTGGCACAAGAAAATACATGTTAAGAAATGAAGCCGATCTTTACACAGCGACGCCTGCCGTTATATGGTGAATTTTGACGCCATTTTTTACACAACATAATAAATCTGCCCCGTAATGTGTACGACAGTTTAGCTATTGGGTTCTGGGCTCTGACAGTTACAATAAGACTGAGCAAACTCACCTTGTGCCTTCTTTAGCTTTTGCGGCTTTCTGTGAATGGGAGGGTCCTGCTCCTTCTTCTTCTCGGTCACTAGGCTCCTCCCCTTCAGAAGCCTCATCCTGGTCTGACTGATCTTCCTCAGTATCAGCTTGTTTTGTCTTAGCTGACTGCACAATCTTTTTACTGCAAAAACAAAAAAATATTTTACATTTTGTTTTATAAAATATCTATCATTTTTAGAGGGGTGATTACAGTACAACAAACTGCCAGCTGTATAATAAATATGTTTCATTGCTGAAAGATTTAGGATGACACTGTGCGGTGCTTTATTAATCTTCAAGATTTTAATTGCTAAGAAACTCTTCTACCCTGGCAGCTAAGAACATTGGCCGATTTTAGTTGTTTTTAGTTGCCAAGTTAGTCAATCGAATTTTCATGATTCAAACTTGTATATATTGGAGGCTGTGATTTTTTTGCCCACCATTCACTTAAAAAGAGGCAAAAAAACTCATAGTCCTCCATATATTTGTATCTGAAATCTTTAACGCTAATTTTCAGATTTTATCAAACCGAGATCTTGAATATTTACAAATATGCACATTTGAGTTATGGACGGAAATGTTTCCCATACAGTGAAAGTTCATTGTAAAGTGAATATATAGTGAATATTTAGTGTATATCAGGGATCCCCAACCTTTCTTACTTGTGAGCCACAGTCAAATTTAAAAAGACTTGGGGAGCAACACAAGCACCATAAAAGTTCATGGAGGAGCCAAATAAGGGCTGTGATTGGCTATTAGGGGCCTCTATGCACCCTATCAGCTTACAGGGGCTTTATTTGGTAGGAAATCTTGTTTTTATTCAACCAAAACTTGCCCCCAAGTCAGGAATTCAAAAATAGCTCCCTGGTTGGGGGCACTGAGAGCAACACCCAAGGGGTTGGGGAGCAAACTGTTGCCCTGAGCCACTGGTTGGGGATCACTGGTGTATATATATAAATATATTAGAGAGTGGTGATAAATGTAATTAGGACTCTCTCCAATGTGTTAGAGCCCAACAACTCACCCTATGTATTTTGCAGCCTTTTTAGATGATTTAAAGACCTGTTTCAAGAGGTCTGGGCCTTCATCTATTTCTTCTTCCTCTGATTTTTCTTCTTCATAAGAGGAAGATTGAGCAGTCTCCTCAGATTCAGGAGTCCTGTCTGGGCTACTTGACTCATCTGGCTCATCTGACTTCATAGCATCATCAAGCTTTTTCCTAAAAAAAGATAAATAACAGATTTAAAAAATAAAATACAAAAATTGACACTTGTGAGCAGCCGTTCTAATAGCCAGCTGGGTGTATCAATGAACCAAAAACAGTGCTGCCAGAAGCTGCTTATATTCATTTACATCTGGACTATGGACAGGAATATCTGTGACACTTTTAATTCTAATCATAAAATTATTTTTGAAAGAAGAAAAGAGGCCAAAGTGACATTTAGGGGCACATTTACTAAAACCCGGGTTTTTCTGGCCTTGAAAGTCACATAAACTCGAGGTTGGATAAATTCGTATTAAACAATCAAGTTTCCCTTGAAACTGGGTGAAACAGAAAACAATGAGGGGATTCATTTTTCATTGAAAATATGTCACCGACTATTCTAATCCTCAGCTACTCTGAGCCTCCATAGGATTCAATGGTACTCGACAAAAAAGTGAACTAAACATTAATAAATCTCGAATTATGGGAGTTATTCTCAAAAATTTTCGAGAAACCATATCAGAAAAATCGAGTACTGGCACAAACCCATTTATACATCTCAAAAATATCTAGAAGTTAAACAAAATCAACTTTTTCTCGAAATTGCTTAGTAAATGTGCCCCTAAGTCATTAAATCACATTACGCATTTGCTCTGCTCCACTTGCCTACAAGACGGAGCGGAGAGAAGCGGTTATAACGATATTAACCTGAGCTAATGAAGTAATGTGATTGTTTTGTTACAGACACCTGTGGGGTCAGAAATACAAACAAAGTCACATGACTAGTTAAGGCCAAGCAAACTCACTTGATGAATTTTGAAGTCTTTTTTGCTGCTGATTTCATGGCCCATTTTAAGAGGGATGGTTGTTCATCTGTTTCTTCCTCTTGCCCATCCCCCTCTGACTCAGAAGAATCATCCGACTCAGCAGTCTCTTCTGATATATCGGAGACGTCTGAGTCTTCTGAATCTTCCGACGTCGATACACGAAGCTTTATTCTAAAAAAAGAAAAAAAAAGTATTATAATTCTGTCATTTTAAGTTTGGGAGAAACCATGATAATAGGAACCCGGGTGTATTCGAGTATTACAAAATATGCTGTTAGACTCTCATAAGTCTTATATTCTTTCATATTATAAAAATGTATTTTGGAGACACTGAAAGTTTAGTCAGAACAATATTTTTATATAGATAATTAATTTGAAATAATTAAGTTTACATGTCTGGCAGATAATAATTATTAAAGTAATAAGGTCTCCATTGTGCCAGACGGGGCCCGGGGCTCAGGCAATTGAAAGGAAGATCAGTTAAAAACTCACGCTTTGTGTTTTTTAGCCTTTTTCTTCTTTAATTTCTTAGGAGGTTCTTCTTCTTCTTCCTCCTCAAGCTGCTCTTCCTCCTCTAGTTCAGCAGACTCGTCACTTTCGACAACTTTCTTAATCTTTTTCCTATAAAACAAAAGGATATATTTAAGCGCTATGGAACTTGGATACTCGGCTCAGTTGGACATATTTCATTTAATTTAATTTCCATTCTAGAAAAAAGGTAAATCCCAGTTAACTCACTGTTTTTTAGGCTTTTTCTTCTTTAATTTCTTTGGAGGTTCTATAGGCTCATCGCTTATTTCTTCCTCCTCTTCTTCTTCTTCCTCAAGTTGAGCTTCTACATCTCGCTCAGAAGCCTTTTGTTTGCGTTTAGCAACTTTTTTAGGCTTTTTCTTCTTTAATTTCTTTGGAGGTTCTATAGGCTCATCGCCTATTTCTTCCTCCTCTTCTTCTTCCTCAAGCTGAGCTTCAATATCTCGCTCAGCAGCCTTTTGTTTCCGTTTAGCAACTTTTTTAGGCTTTTTCTTCTTTAATTTCTTCGGAGGTTCTATAGGCTCATCGCCTATTTCTTCCTCCTCGTCTTCTTCCTCAAGCTGCGCTTCCACATCTCGCTCAGCAGCCTTTTGTTTCCGTTTAGCAACTTTTTTAGGCTTTTTCTTCTTCAATTTCTTCGGAGGTTCTATAGGCTCATCGCCTATTTCTTCCTCCTCTTCTTCTTCCTCAAGTTGCGCTTCAATATCTCGCTCAGCAGCCTTTTGTTTGCGTTTAGCAACTTTTTTAAGCTTTTTCCTACAAAACAAAGGACATATTAGAGCTATAAAACTTCTATCCCAGTTGGGGTAGGATTCAGTTGGATGTAGATTTTTAGCATTAGTAACATTCAAAATGAATATTTTGTGGATTTGACAAGGTAGCAATTCTTCCACAAAGTATTAAGCCAAAAACCACCCGAAAAAAATAACATGTAAAAGAAAGTTTATGGATTATAAACAGAAAGTATTATGGCTACTGGATTATGTGTTTTTTGACTGAGAAGGGGAAATAAACTGTTTTTGCGGGGATATTACTATGTAGTAATGAAAATATCCATATTGTGTGTAAGTGGGGGTTACATTCTCTCTAAATGCTGAGCAGAACAGATGGGCCTAGTTCATAGTAAAGTGTTACAAACCTCTTTGGCTCTATTGGTTTCTCTTCTGGAGGATTCTCTTCATCAAAAGCCTGTAATTTCAGTATCATCTTTCTCCTCTCGAGGTAGAACAGAATCCTGCACAAAGATAACAAGTACACAGTTACTTCAGTCCCTTTTCTGGGTTCCTTACACTAAAGTTGTTGCACACCCACCTCCCCCAAATAGTGTTAGAGGAAGAGAAATTACTTACCATCCAATGATTCCCAAGACTGCCAGTACCGCCAGAACAACTACTGGGATAAGGTATCTCAGAGTATCGGTACTGACAGTGTGGACTTCTCGTTTGGTCCTTATACTGGGTAAATCCAGTGCTTTCCAGAATATTCCCTTTTCTTCTGTTTCATTTTTGGTCACAATGACTCCCATAGTCACTGGGACGTTGCCTGGACTTTCTTCTTTGGTCTCTTCTGCTAAAACAAAAACGTATAAGTATCAGCCCACTGCATTTCTACTTGGCTACAACATTTATATTAAATATGCAAACATTTATTTAGGGCGAAAAAATGTGTCCTTTAGTTTTAATTCTTTGATGGGGGGAATTCAGAAAAGTGTTGGTAAAGAAAACTCCTGTAATTAATGTTGAAATGATGCCGGCATACTCACAGATTTATTTTCTAACACGTCTCTGCCTCCACTACAAGTGGAAGTTTAAATAAGGGGTGTGGCTATCTTTACACCCAAACTACGACATTTTAAAGAAATTCTCCTAGCCTTGATATTTTCAACACAAAATGATTCCACAAATTGAAAATATCAGGGAAAAATGCTGCAACATTATTTGGGTCATGTCGCATAAAAAAAAGGTTTTGGCGCACTGAGCAAACTCTTGTGGAGCAATAGCGGCATAATTTTAATATTTAGATGGCAGTTTTTACAATTTGGTCAGACTTCTGTCATGACACTGTTAGAATTTGGCGAGTAATATTAAGGGGCACATTTATCAAAGTACGATTGACTCCGAATATAAAAAAATCATATTTTTTCTAATTTATAGAACTGTAAGTATTTTCTGCGATTTTTTCGTTAATTTGCGTGACTTTTTAGTACTTTGCGACAAAATTTACACAACAAAATCACATTTGTCCCAACGAGTACGAAAGATTCGCATTCATTAAAGCTTTGTTATCGTGACTTTCCTTGGGCCAGGTTGGAGCTCCCATTGAGCCCTATGGAAGGCTTCCAAATACATGCACAGAAGGATCAAAGTTAGAAAGGTTTTCCCACAGTTTACGATCGTTTGGATACAAAAATTTTATGACTTTCTGATCACCAATACGATATTATCGTGACTGTTACGATTTTTTCGTAAGAATTTGCGATCATCAGAAATTATCGTATTTAATCCGAATTTTCCCATTTCGGGATTTGAACTCATACTTTGAGAAATCTGCCCCTTATACTTGTTTTATTACCAACAGGTTGCTGGATTTACCCCATTTCAGTGTTAAAAATTGACAGTTTTACCCAGTAGCTGGGTCATTTCATCAGAATGTGCTCAAAATGGTTTGGGCAGTTGAACACCATTCTGTTAAGTGGGTTGGTAGGGCGCGCTGTCCCCCATATTGGGTATCACATACAGGGAGAAACAAATTCAGACAGTTCTTTTCTATGCTAGAATGACAGTTAGATCCTAAATGCCCAGTAATAACAATTATATACAGTATATATAATCAGAATTAGTTACATAAAGTTACATAAAGATGAAATTATTACATTAGTAACTTACCTGAAAATGAAAATATACAAGAAAATAGGAGTCCATGCAAAATAATCCACAGAAGAGGACAGCGGAAAGCCATCCTTATTCTGCAGATTCTTGCACAGGGATTTCTTTCAAATCTGTGGGAGAAAAAGAGAAAATAAAGTTAAAAATTCATATTTTTGCATCCATAACCGAATCCAGCTTGTATTTCTATTTATACAATTACAATTGTACAACGGTTTGCTTTTCCCTGCAGCCTATGGGATTTACCCCCAATGTTGTATCATAAAGACCTAATGGCCCAATGATTACCCACCCTTGTTAGTTAAAAAGATGAAAGGGATGAATATTATGGGAAAGATCTATAGATAAATTGATAGATAAAATGCTCTTTGAATATAAATAGATTTTGCTTAAACTCATTCTCCTTTTATCTAGCAGATTCCTTCTACTTCCAACCAAGTGAATAGTTTCTGTTCTTCATCATTCTATATCCCAAAATATTATATTCCTGGCTCTAAAATTCCCCCCTCCCATATCATCCCAGCAGCCCCCAAATATAAATTAAATATAAACATACCCCTAGCTATAGAGGCCTTCCCCTACATCATTTTAAAACACTAGATATCTACCTTAAATTGTATTTTAGAAATAACTAAGCTAATATGAATCTTTGCAGATAGTAAAATAATCCTGTTTACATCCACAAGTATCCATAATAAATAAGCCTAATGTGCTCCTGTTTATGCACCGAATATCTGTATAGGAAATGACACGTCTATAGTGTGTATATTTAATCAGCATAGGGAACGGCCCACTATTATATGTAGAATATATCGGCATAGGGAACGGCCCATTATTATATGTATAATATATCAGTATAGGGAAAAGCCCACTATTATATGTAGAATATATCAGTATAGGGAAAAGCCCACTATTATATGTAGAATAAATTGGCATAGGGAACGGCCCACTATTATATGTATAATATATCAACATAGGGAACGGCCCACTATTATATGTATAATATATCGACATAGGGAACGGACCACTATTATATGTATAATATATCATTATAGGGAACGGCCCACTATTATATGTATAATTTATCAGTATAGGGAACGGCCCACTATTATGTAAAGACTATATCGGCATAGGGAACGGCCCACTATTATATGTAGAATATATAAGCATAGGGAACGGCCCACTATTATATGTATAATATATCGGCATAGGGAACGGCCCACTATTATATGTAGAATATATCGGCATAGGGAACGGCCCACTATTATATGTATAATATATCAGCATAGGGAACGGCCCACTATTATATGTAGAATATATCAGCATAGGGAACGGCCCACTATTATATGTAGAATATATCGGCATAGGGAACGGCCCACTATTATATGTAGAATATATCGGCATAGGGAACGGCCCACTATTATATGTATAATCTATCAGCATAGGGAACGGCCCACTATTATATGTATAATATATCGGCATAGGGAACAGCCCACTTTAATATGTAGAATATATCGGCATAGGGAACGGCCCACAATTATATATATAATATATCAGCATAGGGAACGGAACACTATAATAGGTATAAAATATCAGCATAGGGAACGGCCCACTATTATATGTAGAATATATCGGCATAGGGAACGGCCCACTATAATATGTACAATATATATAGGCATAGGGAACGGCCCACTATTATATGTAGAATATATATAGGCATAGGGAACGGCCCACTATTATATGTAGAATATATCGGCATAGAGAACGGTCCACTATTATATGTAGAATATATCGGCATGGGGAACGGCCCACTATTATATGTAGAATATATCGGCATAGAGAACGGTCCACTATTATATGTAGAATATATCGGCATAGGGAACGGCCCACTATTATATGTAAAATATATCGGCATAGGGAACGGCCCACTATTATATGTAGAATATATCGGCGTAGGAAACGGCCCACTATTATTTGTATAATCTATCAGCATAGGGAACAGCCCACTATTATATGTATAATATATCGGCATAGGGAACGGGCCACTATTATATAAAGACTATATCGGCATAGGGAACGGCCCACTATTATATGTATAATATATCGGCATAGGGAACGGCCCACTATTATATGTAGAATATATTGGCATAGGGAACGGCCCACTATTATATGTATAATATATCGGCATAGGGAACGGCCCACTATTATATGTAGAATATATCGACATAGGGAACGGCCCACTATTATATGTAGAATATATCGGTATAGGGAACAGCCCACTATAATATGTACAATATATATAGGCATAGGGAACGGCCCACTATTATATGTATAAAATATCAACATAGGGAACGGGCCACTATTATATGTAGAATATTTCGGCATAGGGAACGGCCCACTATTATATGTAGAATATATTGGCATAGGGAACGGCCCACTATTATATGTAGAATATATCGGCATATGGAACGGCCCACTATAATAGGTATAAAATATCAGCATAGGGAACGGCCCACTATTATATGTAGAATATATCGGCATAGGGAACAGCCCACTATAATATGTATAATATATCGGCATAGGGAACAGCCCACTATTATATGTAGAATATATCGGCATAGGGAACAGCCCACTATAATATGTATAATATATCGGTATAGGGAACGGCCCACTATAATATGTAGAATATATCGGCATAGGGAACAGCCCACTATAATATGTATAATATATCGGTATAGGGAACGGCCCACTATTATATGTATAATATATCGGCATAGGGAACAGCCCACTATAATATGTATAATTTATCGGTATAGGGAACGGCCCACTATAATATGTAGAATATATCAGCATAGGGAACAGCCCACTATAATATGTATAATATATCGGTATAGGGAACGGCCCACTATAATATGTAGAATATATCGGCATAGGGAACAGCCCACTATTATATGTAGAATATATCGGGATAGGGAACGGCCCACTATTATATGTAGAATATATCGGCATAGGGAACGGCCCACTATAATATGTACAATATATATAGGCATAGGGAACGGCCCACTATTATATGTATAAAATATCAACATAGGGAATGGGCCACTATTATATGTAGAATATATCGGCATAGGGAACGGCCCACTATTATATGTAGAATATATCGGTATAGGGAACGGCCCACTATAATATGTAGAATATATATAGGCTAGGGAACGGCCCACTATTATATGTAGAAAATATCGGCATAGGGAACGGCCCACTATTATATGTAGAATATATCGGCATAGGGAACAGCCCACTATTATATGTATAATATATCAGTATAGGGAACAGCCCACTATTATATGTAGAATATATCGGCATAGGGAACGGCCCACTATTATATGTATAATATATCAACATAGGGAACGGCCCACTATTATATGTAGAATATATCGGCATAGGGAACGGGCCACTATTATATGTAGAATATATCGGCATAGGGAACGGCCCACTATTATATGTAAAATATATCGGCATAGGGAACGGCCAACTATTATATGTAGAATATATCGGCATAGGGAACGGCCCACTATTATATGTAGAATATATCGGCATAGGGAACGGCCCACAATTATATGTAGAATATATCGGCATAAGGAACGGCCCACTATTATATGTAGAATATATCGGCATAGGGAACGGCCCACTATTATATGTAGAATATATCGGCATAGGGAACGGCCCACTATTATATGTAGAATATATCGGCATAGGGAACGGCCCACAATTATATGTAAAATATATCGGCATAGGGAACGGCCCACTATTATATGTAGAATATATCGGTATAGGGAACGGCCCACTATTATATGTATAATATATCAGTATAGGGAACGGCCCACTATTATATGTAGAATATATCGGTATAGGGAACGGCCCACTATTATATGTAGAATATATCGGCATAGGGAACGGCCCACTATTATATGTAGAATATATCGGCATAGGGAACGGCCCACTATTATATGTATAATCTATCAGCATAGGGAACGGCCCACTATTATATGTATAATATATCGGCATAGGGAACGGCCCATTATTATATGTATAATATATCGGCATAGGGAACGGTCCACTATTATATGTATAGGGAAGAGCCCACTATTATATGTATACTATATCAGTATAGGGAACGGCCCACTATAATATGTAGAATATATCGGCATAGGGAACGGCCCACTATTATATGTAGAATATATCGGCATAGGGAACAGCCCACTATTATATGTATAATATATCAGTATAGGGAACGGCCCACTATAATATGTAGAATATATCGGCATAGGGAACGGCCCACTATTATATGTAGAATATATCGGCATAGGGAACGGCCCACTATTATATGTAGAATATTTCGGCATAGGGAACGGCCCACTATTATATGTAGAATATATATAGGCATAGGGAATGGCCCACTATTATATGTATAAAATATCAACATAGGGAACGGCCCACTATTATATGTAGAATATATCGGCATAGGGAACGGGCCACTATTAAATGTAGAATATATCGGCATAGGGAACGGCCCACTATTATATGTAGAATATATCGGCATAGGGAACGGCCCACTATAATATGTAGAATATCTCAGCATAGGGAACGGCCCACTATTATATGTAGAATATATATAGGCATAGGGAACGGCCCACTATTATATGTATAAAATATCAACATAGGGAACGGCCCACTATTATATGTAGAATATATCGGCATAGGGAACGGCCCACTATTATATGTAGAATATATCGGCATAGGGAACGGCCCACTATTATATGTAGAATATATCGGCATAGGGAACGGCCCACTATTATATGTAGAATATATATAGGCATAGGGAACGGCCCACTATTATATGTATAAAATATCAACATAGGGAACGGCCCACTATTATATGTAGAATATATCGGCATAGGGAACGGCCCACTATTATATGTAGAATATATCGGCATAGGGAACGGGCCACTATTATATGTAGAATATATCGGCATAGGGAACGGCCCACTATTATATGTAGAATATATCGGCATAGGGAACGGCCCACTATTATATGTAGAATATATCGGCATAGGGAACGGGCCACTATTATATGTAGAATATATTGGGATAGGAAACGGCCCACTATTATATGTAGAATATATTGGCATAGGGAACGGCCCACTATTATATGTAGAATATATCAGCATAGGGAACGGTCCACTATTATATGTATAATATATCAGTATAGGGAACGGCCCACTATTATATAAAGACTAAATCGGCATAGGGAACGGCCCACTATTATATGTAGAATATATCGGCATAGGGAACGGCCCACTATTATATGTAGAATATATTGGCATAGGGAACGGCCCACTATTATATGTATAATATATCAGAATAGGGAACGGCCCACTATTATATGTAGAATATATCGGCATAGGGAACGGCCCACTATTATATGTATAATATATCAGTATAGGGAACGGCCCACTATTATGTAAAGACTATATCGGCATAGGGAACGGCCCACTATTATATGTATAATATATCAGTATAGGGAACAGCCCACTATTATGTAAAGACTATATCGGCATAGGGAACGGCCCACTATTATATGTATAATATATCGGCATAGGGAACGGTCCACTATTATATGTAGAATATATCAGCATAGGGAACGGCCCACTATTATATGTATAATATATCAGTATAGGGAACGGCCCACTATTATGTAAAGACTATATCGGCATAGGGAACGGCCCACTATTATATGTATAATATATCGGCATAGGGAACGGCCCACTATTATATGTAGAATATATCGGCATAGGAAACGGCCCACTATTATATGTAGAATATATTGGCATAGGGAACGGCCCACTATTATATGTAGAATATATCGGCATAGGGAACGGTCCACTATTATATGTATAATATATCAGTATAGGGAACGGCCCACTATTATATAAAGACTATATCGGCATAGGGAACGGCCCACTATTATATGTATAATATATCAGTATAGGGAACGGCCCACTATTATATGTAGAATATATCGGCATAGGGAAACGGCCCACTATTATATGTAGAATATATTGGCATAGGGAACGGCCCACTATTATATAAAGACTATATCGGCATAGGGAACGGCCCACTATTATATGTATAATATATCAGTATAGGGAACGGCCCACTATTATATGTAGAATATATCGGCATAGGGAAACGGCCCACTATTATATGTATAATATATCAGTATAGGGAACGGCCCACTATTATATAAAGACTATATCGGCATAGGGAACGGCCCACTATTATATGTATAATATATCAGTATAGGGAACGGCCCACTATTATATGTAGAATATATCGGCATAGGGAACGGCCCACTATTATATGTAGAATATATCGGCATAGGGAACGGCCCACTATTATATGTAGAATATATCGGCATAGGGAACGGCCCACTATTATATGTAGAATATATATAGGCATAGGGAACGGCCCACTATTATATGTATAAAATATCAACATAGGGAACGGCCCACTATTATATGTAGAATATATCGGCATAGGGAACGGCCCACTATTATATGTAGAATATATCGGCATAGGGAACGGCCCACTATTATATGTAGAATATATATAGGCATAGGGAACGGCCCACTATTATATGTATAAAATATCAACATAGGGAGCGGCCCACTATTATATGTAGAATATATCGGCATAGGGAACGGCCCACTATTATATGTAGAATATATCGGCATAGGGAACGGCCCACTATTATATGTAGAATATATCGGCATAGGGAACGGGCCACTATTATATGTAGAATATATTGGGATAGGAAACGGCCCACTATTATATGTAGAATATATTGGCATAGGGAACGGCCCACTATTATATGTAGAATATATCAGCATAGGGAACGGTCCACTATTATATGTATAATATATCAGTATAGGGAACGGCCCACTATTATATAAAGACTAAATCGGCATAGGGAACGGCCCACTATTATATGTAGAATATATCGGCATAGGGAACGGCCCACTATTATATGTAGAATATATTGGCATAGGGAACGGCCCACTATTATATGTATAATATATCAGAATAGGGAACGGCCCACTATTATATGTAGAATATATCGGCATAGGGAACGGCCCACTATTATATGTATAATATATCAGTATAGGGAACGGCCCACTATTATGTAAAGACTATATCGGCATAGGGAACGGCCCACTATTATATGTATAATATATCAGTATAGGGAACAGCCCACTAT
Organism: Xenopus tropicalis; assembly: GCF_000004195.4. Classification (NCBI taxonomy): domain Eukaryota; kingdom Metazoa; phylum Chordata; class Amphibia; order Anura; family Pipidae; genus Xenopus; species Xenopus tropicalis. The sequence goes on along the minus strand of NC_030678.2, from coordinate 170,463,588 downwards.
TATGTAAAGACTATATCGGCATAGGGAACGGCCCACTATTATATGTATAATATATCGGCATAGGGAACGGTCCACTATTATATGTAGAATATATCAGCATAGGGAACGGCCCACTATTATATGTATAATATATCAGTATAGGGAACGGCCCACTATTATGTAAAGACTATATCGGCATAGGGAACGGCCCACTATTATATGTATAATATATCGGCATAGGGAACGGCCCACTATTATATGTAGAATATATCGGCATAGGAAACGGCCCACTATTATATGTAGAATATATTGGCATAGGGAACGGCCCACTATTATATGTAGAATATATCGGCATAGGGAACGGTCCACTATTATATGTATAATATATCAGTATAGGGAACGGCCCACTATTATATAAAGACTATATCGGCATAGGGAACGGCCCACTATTATATGTATAATATATCAGTATAGGGAACGGCCCACTATTATATGTAGAATATATCGGCATAGGGAAACGGCCCACTATTATATGTAGAATATATTGGCATAGGGAACGGCCCACTATTATATGTATAATATATCGGCATAGGGAACGGCCCACTATTATATGTATAATATATCGGCATAGGGAACGGCCCATTTGTTGTATGTAAGACCAAGTACAAAATCCCCCTTTAAAATCAAATTCTCTTTAATTCTATATAGTTTAATATTTGCATGGCACTACAGTCTTTAATCTCAAAGTATTAAAATAAAGCACTAAACATATATATATATATATATATATATATATAATAAACATCATAAAAGCTAATATTTCACCAAGTGGCTGAGATCTACTTACCTTGAATTCCCAACAAGGAATGACACTCTTTGTTCTAATAATGGACACCGTTGCTGTGTGTATTGTGACATCACAATGAAAATCACCATGACAACACATTTGACTGAGGGCACTGTGACATCACAATGAAGTCACCATGACAACGGCATAGGGAACAGCCCACTATTATATGTAGAATATATCGGCATAGGGAACGGCCCACTATTATATGTATAATATATCGGCATAGGGAACGGCCCACTATTATATGTATAATATATCGGCATAGGGAACGGCCCACTATTATATGTATAATATATCAGCATAGGGAATGTCCCACTATTATATGTATAATATATCGGCATAGGGAACGGCCCACTATTATATGTATAATATATCAGCATAGGGAACGGCCCACTATTATATGTAGAATATATCGGCATAGGGAACGGCCCATTTGTTGTATGTAAGACCAAGTACAAAATCCCCCTTTAAAATCAAATTCCCTTTAATTCCATACAGTTTAATATGTGCATGGCACTACAGTCTTTAATCTCAAAGTATTAAAATAAAGCACTAAACATATATATATGATAAACATCATAAAAGCTAAAAAGTCACTGAGATCTACTTACCTTGAATTCCCAACAAGGAATGACACTCTTTGGTCTAATGCTGGACACCCCTGCTGTGTGTATTGTGACATCACGATGAAATCACCATGACAACACATGTGACGGCATACAGTGTGAGAGCAGTAATATTATCAGTTGTGCAGCCTGAGATGAGGGTTAGCAGATCAGCTGCTGATTGGAGGACACTAATAAAACTGTGCAAATAGTTATAACATACAGTTCTGTTTTTAAAAACAAAGTGTTTTTTTTGTTTGTTTTACTTGGTAACCATAAATACTGGGGTTTTATTACAAATGGTCTCTCACTATACATAGGGGGTCATTTTCGACATAAGTGCAGTACAAAGTGCAATTATGGATGCAGTTTGACATGTTTTTTCCCAAAATGCAACATTTCTCCCCACAATTCCAGCATTATTGAATGTGTGAGGGGGGGTTGCTGTGTATACTGACCCAACAACAGGGGGAACCCTGGGCCCAACAGATCGATGGCGCCGGTAGCGCTAGCGCCCCCCTACAAACAGCTGTATTAATGTACAGGTATAGGACCTGTTTTCCAGAATGCTCGGGACCAAGAGTATTCCGGATAAGGGGTCTTTCTGTAATATGGATCTCTATACCTTAAGTCTACTAAAAAATCAATAAAACATTAATTAAACCCAATAGGGTTATTTTGCATCCAGTAAGGATTATTTATATCTTAGTTGGGATCAAGTACAGGTACTGTTTTATTATTACAGAGAAAAGGGAATCATTTAACCATTAAATAAACCCAATAGGACTGTTCTGCCCCCGATAAGGGGTAATTATATCTTAGTTGGGATCAAGTACAGGTACTGTTTTATTATTACAGAGAAAAGGAAATCATTTAACCATTAATTAAACCCAATAGGGCTGTTCTGCCCCCAATAAGGGGTAATTATATCTGAGTTATCATTGGGGGCAGAACAGCCCTATTGGGTTTATTTCATGGTTAAATGATTCCCTTTTCTCTGTAATAATAAAACAGTACCTGTACTTGATCCCAACTAAGATATAATTAATCCTTATTGGGGGCAGAACAATTCTATTGGGTTTATTCAACATTTAAATTATTTTTAGCAGACTTAAATTGTGGAGATCCAAATTATGGAAAGACCCCTTATCCGGAAAAGCCCAGGTCCCGAGCATTCTGGATAACAGGTCCCATACCTGTACTATGGATAGGATCTTAGGGTTCAAATTAGTATCTCTTGGTATTAGCTCCCCTTAGATTTATTCACCTATTGGGGTAATTCCCTTCAATTTTAGGCAACAATGACCCTGTACCTACTGGAAATAATAACTTGGACAATTCAGTTGCTTTAGATTTTATTGCCCAGAGGGGATTTCTTTTCTATTCTCTCCACTTGAGTATTTTTATTATATCTATTATATATTTCCATCTGGTAACCTGGCCTCAGCTGCTGCCAGACAGAATGTCACAGTGAATCCATGCAAAATGGCGGAAAAGTCGCATAACCACACCTATTTTGACGCCACCATGGCGTGACTGCTGCTTTCTTTTTACGCAGCCGCAAGTATTTTGAGGCAAACATCTCTTTTTTGATGTGAGCACGACTTTTTCTGATGCAAACGCAAATCTTCTGTGGCAAAATTTTTCAGGTTTTCGCAAACAAATCGATAATGGCAAATCCCCAGGTCCTGAGCTTTATAGATAATAGTTCCCATACCCGTAATTAGCAAACACAGGCAGGGCGGCAAACATCATCCAATTCTTAAATTCCTTAATATCTTTCAAGGACAAATTTTAGCTGAAATTCTCGTGCGTTTTTTCCCGGTACCTGCAGCTGAACCCACTCCTTTTTTTGGTGCAGCCGCGCATTTACATTTCTCCCAAATACCATTTGTTACAAAATTCATACGCAGGAAAAGTGTATTACAGGTATGGGACCTGTTATACAGAATGTTTGGGACCTGGGGTTTCCCGGATAAGGGATCTTTCTGTAATTTGGATCTCCTACCTTAAGTCTACTAAACAAAATATTTTAACAGTAATTGAACCGAATAGGACTTTTCTGCCCCCCAATAAGGGGTAATTATATCTTAGTTGGGATCAAGTACAGGTACTGTTTTATTATTACAGAGAAAAGGGAATCATTTAACCATTAAATAAACCCAATAGGGCTGTTCTGCCCCAATAAGGGGTAATTATATCTTAGTTGGGATCAAGTACAGGTACTGTTTTATTATTACAGAGAAAAGGGAATCATTTAACCATGAAATAAACCCAATAGGGCTGTTCTGCCCCCAATAAGGGGTAATTATACCTTAGTTGGGATCAAGTACAGGTACTGTTTTATTATTACAGAGAAAAGAGAATCATTTAACCATTAAATAAACCCAATAGGGCTGTTCTGCCCCCAATAAGGGGTAATTATATCTTAGTTGGGATCAAGTACAGGTACTGTTTTATTATTACAGAGAAAAGGGAATCGTTTAACCATGAAATAAACCCAATAGGGCTGTTCTGCCCCCAATAAGGGGTAATTATATCTTAGTTGGGATCAAGTACAGGTACTGTTTTGTTATTACAGAGAAAGGGGAATCATTTAACCATGAAATAAACCCAATAGGGCTGTTCTGCCCCCAATAAGGGGTAATTATATCTTAGTTGGGATCAAGTACAGGTACTGTTTTATTATTACAGAGAAAAGGGAATCATTTAACCATGAAATAAACCCAATAGGGCTGTTCTGCCCCAATAAGGGGTAATTATATCTTAGTTGGGATCAAGTACAGGTACTGTTTTATTATTACAGAGAAAAAGGAAACTCCTTTTTAAAATGTGAATTATTTGATTAAAATGGAGTCCATGGGAGATGGTTTTTCCATAATTCTGAACTTTCTGGATAATGGGTTTCCGGAAAAGGGGTCCGATACCTGTAATTATCAGCCGATTACTTTAAAAGCTGCAACAACTGCAAAAACACAGCTACGGACTCACCCATTGTTATAAAATTTCAGCTTTGAAAGGGAAGCAACGGAAATGATTTAGGGCTAAAATATACAGATAATCTCCCCGGCCAGGTTAAATGGTTTAGAGAATTTATGAGATAGAAATTTCATTCTACATCGCAGCTTGGGGCCTTCGGCGGCAGCCTTGGGGAAGCAGCAGGGTTTCTGGACTTTGACTTTCAATTTCCACTAACATATTAAATAGTTCAATAGTTCTTTTCTAATAACATAAAGCAGAAATATTGCGGAATTGCAGAAAACCGTGTTGGGAAACAAAGACATTGCAGTGTTCTATGTGTTAAAAATACATTTTATTTAATTTGGGATTAGGAAAATGAATGTGTGCAGGAATGATTACATATACAGTAAATATCAGAAGCTCTTGTTATTGTTACTGGTAAATACCAATGTAAAGGAAACACCGGGGGTTTTAGCCTTGAATTCTTGTTATATTGGATACATATCCAATGAATGTGCTCATTAATTTAATAGGAACATAACATTCTCATCAAATCTCTCTTATTGTTATTTGAACCAAGGCATTCACCAACCTGTAGGGCCAAGAACATGAGGAAATCTATTCCCCCCAAACAATTAGTGTTAGTGTATCAGTGTAGCTTATTAGTGTATCAGTGGAGCTTATTAGTGTATCAGTGTAGCTTATTAGTGTATCAGTGGAGCTTATTAGTGTATCAGTGGAGCTTATTAGTGTATCAGTGGAGCTTATTAGTGTATCAGTGGAGCTTATTAGTGTATCAGTGGAGCTTATTAGTGTATCAGTGGAGCTTATTAGTGTATCAGTGGAGCTTATTAGTGTATCAGTGGAGCTTATTAGTGTATCAGTGGAGCTTATTAGTGTATCAGTGGAGCTCATTCGTGTATCAGTGGAGCTCATTCGTGTATCAGTGTAGCTTATTAGTGTATCAGTGGAGCTCATTCGTGTATCAGTGGAGCTTATTAGTGTATCAGTGTAGCACTGGAATGATAAAATGTAGACCCGAGCCTAAAGGTGGCCATACACGCACCGATAATATCGTACGAAACCTCGTTTGTACGATATTTGGTGCGTGTATGGTATGTTGGCAAGTCGACCGATATCGCAGGAAGCTGCTGATATCGGCCGACTCGCAATCAGACCAGTTTGAAAATTTTAATCGGGCGCCATAGAAGGCGCCTGACCAAAATCTCCCTTCAGCGCTGAATCGGCAGAAGGAGGTAGAAATCCTATTGTTTCTACCTCCTTACCTGCCGATTCAGCCCTGAATGATGTGTGGCGGATCTGACGATGGTCAGACCGCCACGTGTATGGCCAGCTTAATACTGCTGACACTTCACAGGGTTCCTTTTAACTGACTTATACTGAGGTCTGTTCCTACCTCAGAGCTCCTTCATTGGGGTCACCCCAGACACTACCCCAGACTCGTAGCATCATCCAGCCTCCTCCACGAGGGCAGTCTATAAGAACTAATATGGCTTCCCTCTATCTGTACCACTAGAGATAAATCCCCTGTACATCATGTCCCTGTACAAATGCGAACCTCCCTATAGTACATAGTTACATAGGGTTGAAAAAAGACTAGAGTCCATCAAGTTCAACCCTTCCAAGTAAACCCAGCACCCACACCCTATACTTACCAATCTATACACTCACATACATAAACTATATATACACCCACTAATACTAACTGTAGGTATTAGTATCACAATAGCCTTGGATATTCTGCTTGTTCAAGAACCCATCCAGGCCCCTCTTAAAGGCAATAACAGAATCTGCCATTACAGCATCACTAGGAAGGGCATTCCCCAACCTCACTGCCCTCACCGTGAGGAACCCCCTACCCAACATCCCCCGGCAGGGCATTCCCCAACCCCCTCACTGCCCTCACCGTGAGGGACCCCCTACCCAACATCCCCCGGCAGGGCATTCCCCAACCCCCTCACTGCCCTCACCGTGAGGAACCCCCTACCCAACATCCCCCGGCAGGGCATTCCCAACCCCCTCACTGCCCTCACCGTGAGGAACCCCCTACCCAACATCCCCCGGCAGGGCATTCCCCAACCCCCTCACTGCCCTCACCGTGAGGAACCCCCTACCCAACATCCCCCGGCAGGGCATTCCCCAACCCCCTCACTGCCCTCACCGTGAGGAACCCCCTACCCAACATCCCCCGGCAGGGCATTCCCCAACCCCTCACTGCCCTCACCGTGAGGAACCCCCTACCCAACATCCCCCGGCAGGGCATTCCCCAACCCCCTCACTGCCCTCACCGTGAGGAACCCCCTACCCAACATCCCCCGGCAGGGCATTCCCCAACCCCCTCACTGCCCTCACCGTGAGGAACCCCCTACCCAACATCCCCCGGCAGGGCATTCCCCAACCCCCTCACTGCCCTCACCGTGAGGAACCCCCTACCCAACATCCCCCGGCAGGGCATTCCCCAACCCCCTCACTGCCCTCACCGTGAGGAACCCCCTACCTAACATCCCCCGGCAGGGTATTCCCCAACCCCCCTCACTGCCCTCACCGTGAGGAACCCCCTACCCAACATCCCCCGGCAGGGCATTCCCCAACCCCCTCACTGCCCTCACCGTGAGGAACCCCCTACCCAACATACCCCGGCAGGGCATTCCCCAACCCCCTCACTGCCCTCACCGTGAGGAACCCCCTACCCAACATCCCCCGGCAGGGTATTCCCCAACCCCCTCACTGCCCTCACCGTGAGGAACCCCCTACCTAACATCCCCCGGCAGGGTATTCCCCAACCCCCTCACTGCCCTCACCGTGAGGAACCCCCTACCCAACATCCCCCGGCAGGGCATTCCCCAACCCCCTCACTGCCCTCACCGTGAAAAACCACCTACGCTGCTTCAAATGGAAGCTCCGTTCCTCTAATCTATAGGGGTGGCCTCTGGTGCGTTGATTGTTTTTATGGTAAAAAGAACATCCCCCAACTGCCTATAATCCCCTCTAATGTACTTGTACAGAGTAATCATGTCCCCTCGCAAGCGCCTCTTTTCCAGAGAAAACAACCCCAACCTCGACAGTCTCACCTCATAGTTTAACCCTTCCATCCCCTTTACCAGTTTAGTTGCAGTCTCTGCACTTTCTCCAGCTCATTAATATCCTTCTTAAGGACTGGAGCCCAAAACTGCCCCCATACTCAAGGTGAGGCCTTACCAGGGACCTATAAAGGGGCAAAATTATGTTCTCATCCCTTGAGTCAATGCCCTTTTTATACAAGACAGCACTTTGGCTAATGCCACACGAGGCGTAGGGCTGAAATTTTCGGCAAGTGGAAAGACGCTTGCGGAAAATTTCAGCCCTACGCCTCGTGTGGCATTAGCCTTTATTTGCTTTAGTAGCCACAGAATGACACTGCCTGGAATTACACAGCTTGTTATCTACAATTGAATTGTCCACACCTGCACAGGCTACATCTTCTCTTCCTCTCCTTTGAAGGGTCAGATTGGGGTGTGAGAAGCCCACTGGGGCTGCTACCCCAGGTACCCTGCGGGTTACCCACAAGTAATGCGGTTACCCTGAAGGTTGCGGTAGGGATTTCAGATGTGGGTATAGGTTTGGGTCGGCAGGTTGTGGGTCTGCAACTCAGGTTGTGGGTCACATTATCTTAGCCATATTGCTTATGTTATATTATATTACCAATATTATCTACAGTAAATTTTACACATTTTTTTTTTTATATAGTTTCCACACACCTCTGATGATATCACTTCCTTTTGGCAGCAACAGCACTTCCTTGTTAATGGTGGGTCATGAATCAGGTTGCGAATAAGGCATCAGTGGGTCCGGGTCTGGGTCTCAACATCTGGTTCTGCGTAGGACTCTACCTCCAGCATAGGGGCCCATAGCATACCTTTCATGGGAACAGCTGTACAATATGGTTATTTTAATTTCTTTACCTTTTTTCACCATTTTGCCATGTTTATACTCCCAGAGCTGTTGGTTCAGGGCAGCCCCCCTGGGGATCATGTCTCCTTCAGTGAGCGCAGAACATTTCTTCACTACCTGCTTTAATATATTGAACGTTACATGCTCGAGGATAATTCTATTACAAATTACTTTGGGCAGTGGGGGCCCACCAATGAAATTTTGCTGCTTCCTTAAATGGGTGGTTCACCTTCGTGTTAACTTTTAGTATATTATAGATTGGCCAACAATACATAACTTTTCAATTGGTCTTTATTATTTATTTCTTATAGATTTTAAATTATTTGCTTCCTTCCCCCATTTCAAATGGGGTCACTGACCCCGGCAGCCAAACAATTGCTCTGTGAGGCTACAATTTTATTCTTATTGTCACTTTTTATAACTTATTTCCTTTCCTACTCATATACCATCCTCTCATTCAAACCACTCTCAGGTTGCTAAGGTCATCTGGACCCTAGCAACCAGGTAGCGGCTAAAACTCCAAACTGAAAAGTAAAATAACTAAAAAACTACAATTAATAGAAAATGAAAATCAATTGCAAATTGTCTCAGAATACTAAAAGTTAACTCAAAGGTGAACAACCCCTTTAAAGCAGCCCTGCGTGTAATGCATTCTAATGGATACAGAAATAGCTATAATTTCAGCCTTAGCCACTGCTGTATTTTATATAAGTATCCTAAAAGATTATTTGGGCTTCTCAATTCAATTATTTCTATGGTTTGAGTCAAATCCTACATGTGAAACAAATTGGGTCTTTTAGAGTACAGGTACAGGTCCCCTTATCCGGAAACCCATTATCCAGAAAGTTCCAAATTTTGAAAAGGCCATCTCCCATAGACTCCATTTTAATCAAATAATTCACATTTTTAAAAATGATTTCCTTTTTCTCTGTAATAATAAAACAGCACCTGTACTTGATCCCAACTAAGATATAATTACCCCTTATTGGGGCAGAACAGCCCTATTGGGTTTATTCAATGGTTAAATGATTCCCTTTTCTCTGTAATAATAAAACAGTACCTGTACTTGATCCCAACTAAGATATAATTACCCCTTATTGGGGCAGAACAGCCCTATTGGGTTTATTTCATGGTTAAATGATTCCCTTTTCTCTGTAATAATAAAACAGTACCTGTACTTGATCCCAACTAAGATATAATTACCCCTTATTGGGGGCAGAACAGCCCTATTGGGTTTATTTCATGGTTAAATGATTCCCTTTTCTCTGTAATAATAAAACAGTACCTGTACTTGACCCCAACTAAGATATAATTACCCCTTATTGGGGGCAGAACAGCCCTATTGGGTTTATTTCATGGTTAAATGATTCCCTTTTCTCTGTAATAATAAAACAGTACCTGTACTTGACCCCAACTAAGATATAATTACCCCTTATTGGGGGCAGAACAGCCCTATTGGGTTTATTTCATGGTTAAATGATTCCCTTTTCTCTGTAATAATAAAACAGTACCTGTACTTGATCCCAACTAAGATATAATTACCCCTTATTGGGGGCAGAACAGCCCTATTGGGTTTATTTCATGGTTAAATGATTCCCTTTTCTCTGTAATAATAAAACAGTACCTGTACTTGATCCCAACTAAGATATAATTACCCCTTATTGGGGCAGAACAGCCCTATTGGGTTTATTTAATAGTTAAATGATTCCCTTTTCTCTGTAATAATAAAACAGTACCTGTACTTGATCCCAACTAAGATATAATTACCCCTTATTGGGGCAGAACAGCCCTATTGGGTTTATTTAATGGTTAAATGATTCCCTTTTCTCTGTAATAATAAAACAGTACCTGTACTTGATCCCAACTAGGATATAATTACCCCTTATTGGGGGCAGAACTTACGGTAGAAGATCCCAATTACGGAAAGCCCCTTATCCTGAAAACCCCAGGTCCTGAGCGTTCTCGATAACGGGTCCCGTACCTGTATCATGTTTGTGAAATAAAGATCAAGCTGATCAATCATCTCTAAGTCGGCGAAAGAGACCTCACAACCAATAGAAAGCTCCGTGGCCTGACTATTCCTTTGTCCCATTATGAGCTTTGTAAAATATTCAATAGGATTGGAAATTCAATTCCATTAAAGTAGATTCATTGTAATTAAAGAGACACTCTCCCTCGGCCATATTCATGTGGCAATTACGCCGCCATAATGAGCCGGAGTGAAGCAATAATCCATTGATATGGCGACGTAATTAAGATTTTTTTTTTTTGAAGCCTACAGTAGATGTATAATTGTGCAATTACTTGGCTAAATATATCCGGCGAATGGCTCGACCCGGTGGCCTCCCCGAGATGAAGAGGCTGCGCCGAGATTTCAATCTGATATTTTTCTTTGCAGAGAAATGAACTGAAGTCGTTTGGATCTCAGAAGTATATTAGAGGTTTATTTCATGGTGTAAAGAAGCATTTATGCCTTAATGTTAAGGGGAAAACAGTAGAAGTAGACCCGGTATTAATTAAGAAGACTTTATCGGGAAATGTTATCTCGACCGGCTGCCGGAGGCTGAGTTAAAAGATCAGGATTGTAAAAGAAAACTAAAGTGAAAGAGTCAAGTAAAACTAATGAAGCCAAATGTGTAAACCGTCGAGTTACCGGTGGAATTTTATAGGGTGGTTCTGGCAGGAACAGCCCCCTAAGTCTGTAAACTGCACAGAGAGATACCATATGGCTGCATAGGGATTCCCCTGTACTAAGCACAATTCAGCAGGAACAGCCCCCTACGTTTGCTCATAGCCTGTACAGAGAGATACCATAAAACTATGGCACATAGGGATTCCCCTGTACTAAGCACAATTCAGCAGGAACAGCCCCCTAAGTTTGCTCATAGCTTGTACAGAGAGATACCATAAAACTATGGCACATAGGGATTCCCCTGTACTAAGCACAATTCAGCAGGAACAGCCCCCTAAGTTTGCTCATAGCCAGTACAGAGAGATACCATAAAACTATGGCAGCATAGGGATCCCCCTGTACTAAGCACAATTCAGCAGGAACAGCCCCCTAAGTTTGCTCATAGCCTGTACAGAGAGATGCCATAAAACTATGGCAGCATAGGGATCCCCCTGTACTAAGCACAATTCAGCAGGAACAGCCCCCTAAGTTTGCTCATAGCCTGTACAGAGAGATACCATAAAACTATGGCACATAGGGATTCCCCTGTACTAAGCACAATTCAGCAGGAACAGCCCCCTAAGTTTGCTCATAGCCTGTACAGAGAGATACCATAAAACTATGGCACATAGGGATTCCCCTGTACTAAGCACAATTCAGCAGGAACAGAAATCATGTTTGCAAGTGGGGCCTGGCTGCATTGTGAAAGTTACACAAATTGAGTAAGTTATGTATAAATTGCAAAACTTACACAATTGACGTAAGTTGTACAAAAACTGCCTAGAAACTTAAGTAACTTGTATATCAAGCAGAGAAGCTTTGCAGGAAAAAAACTCCACTGACCACCAATGAATTAAAAAACTAAAGGTAAATTCTACTTCCCCCCCAATGAACTGAAAATGGGAGTGGCCAAAATGTAGGCACTGTGTGCTTGTGTTTATGGGGGCCCCATAGAAACAACTTGTACGGGTCCCCAAAGTTTCTGATGGCGGCCCTGGCCACCGGTATGTAACACCATTAATACCATATTCCCCTGCCATTGATGGGGGAGCCAATGGGCTGAGTGTCTGTATATACAGTACCATAGCTGGTCTGCTCCTTTGGATCACCAGAACCACTTTAGACACCTGCATAATTGGGGCAATTTGGGGCCCATTAGCGTGTATAGCGTTTGAGCCGCTCACACAGCCCACATGTTCCCTCCCTCACTCAAACGCACAGCTCCATATTTATTTTTATACTGTATATTGAATTTGTAGTTTTATATGCCCATTATGTGTAACTGGCTGCTTGTCTGATGTACATTTAACTCTTTGTTCTCTATGCATTTAGGAAGTTCTTTTGGGGTCAGGGGCAGTTAGAAACAATTGTCGGGGTGTTTGTGACCAGCTAGTCCCAAGATTGCTTTTCATTGCATGGCTGCATATTGAGAGCAATGGACAGCACCTACTTCTGGCTCCTTTGTATATCACTGTATAGTAAGTATAATGCTGGGCTGGGACCAACAATACCATTTCCTGTCCTCTACACCAATGGTAGCTCAGTGTGTAAGTAGGGTTGCCCCCTAACCAGAGTTTTACCAGCTTAATTGGTAAAATACCAGCCAAGGCCAGGTCAATATTACAAATATAATGGCAATGTACTAGTTATCAGTAATAACCAGTGGATCTACCCCCAGCCTGCCTCCGATCCACCCCTTTCTCCCCTTCCTAGCACCTATACTCACCTATCCCACATTACCACTTCCACCCTGCAGCTACCCCTGCTTTTCCTAATAGTTTAAAAGCTTTGCCCCCCTCCACATCATAGTCCCGCCCACCTCAAATCATTGACCGATAGGTTTGCCGCCTGTCTGTTTTGACCCAGGAAGCCCGGTTTTCAGAAAGGCTATCTGAGTCAAAATTACCAGCCCTGTTTTCCCAATTTGGAAAACTGAGCAGGACTCAACAAAAATGATGAGGTGATTGGCCAATCACTGATTGTCATGTCTTAGCCCAGCCCCGTGATGTCACATCCCCGCCCACTGACGTCACATCCCTGCCCCTATCCGGAGCTAAGCCAACTAAAAAATGGCAACCCTATTGACTGCTGCCCAGAAGCTTGCACTTCCAATGCCCCTAGGCCAGGGATCCCCAAACTTTTTCATCACTAAGCCACATTCAAATGTAAAACAAATTTGGAGAGCAACACAAACATGCAAACATTCCCTGCGAGCCAATTATAGGCTGTGATTGGCTATTGGTAGCCCCTGCATGGACTGGCAGCCTACAGGAGGCTCTCTTTGGCAGTACACCTGGTTTTTATGCAACTACAGCTCGACTTTATGCCAGGAATTCAAAAATAAGCCCCTGGGAGCAACTTCCAAGGGGTTGGGGAGCAACATGTTGCCCCTGGGCCACTGATTGGGGATCCCTGCCCTAGGCCATACCTTCTCTAACCCCTGTACATATCTTCCTCTCTTTCCTTCCCTCATTTCTTTTATCCTGGTGAGTAGGTTCTTTATCTCCATGATCAGTAGGGGCACAAGGCCTGCTCTCCCTTTAAAGGAAAACTATACCCCAGAATGAATACTTAACCAACAGACAGGTCACTTAACATAATATAAACTATTGAATCATCTTTCCAAACTGGAATATATATATCAGTAAATATTGCCCTTTTACATCCTTTCCCTTGAGCCGCCATTTAGTGATGGGCTGTGTGCTCCCTCAGAGATCAGCTGACAGGAAGTGATGCAGCTCTAACTGTAACAGGAAGTAGTGTGGGAGCAAAAGGCAGAACTCTGCCCATTCATTGGCTGATAGGGCCTAGCATGTATATGTGCCTTGGCTTGTTTGTGTGCACTGTGAATTGTATGATCCCAGGGGGCGGCCCTTAGTACTTAAAATGGCAGTTTCCTATTTAGGATTGCCCAATGGCACATACTACTAAAACAGTATATTTTCTATGAAAATAGATGAAGCAGTTTTTTACATAGTTACATAGGGTTGAAAAAAGACCAGTGTCAATCAAGTTCAACCCATCCAAGTAAACCCAGCACACCTAACCCACACCTACCAATCTATACACTCACATACATAACTATAAATACAACCACTAGTACTAACTGTAGATATTAGTATCACAATAGCCTTGGATATTCTGATTGTTCAAGAACTCATCCAGGCCCCTCTTATAGGCATTAACAGAGTCTGCCATTACCCCATCTCTAGGAAGGGAATTCCCCAACCCCCTCACTGCCCTCACCGTGAAAAACCACCTACCCAACATCCCCCGGCAGGGCATTCCCCAACCCCACTGCCCTCACCGTGAGGAACCCCCTACCCAACATCCCCCGGCAGGGCATTCCCCAACCCCCTCACTGCCCTCACCGTGAGGAACCCCCTACCCAACATCCCCCGGCAGGGCATTCCCCAACCTCCTCACTGCCCTCACCGTGAGGAACCCCCTACCCAACATCCCCCGGCAGGGCATTCCCCAACCCCCTCACTGCCCTCACCGTGAGGAACCCCCTACCCAACATCCCCCGGCAGGGCATTCCCCAACCCCCTCACTGCCCTCACCGTGAGGAACCCCCTACCCAACATCCCCCGGCAGGGCATTCCCCAACCCCCTCACTGCCCTCACCGTGAGGAACCCCCTACCCAACATCCCCCGGCAGGGCATTCCCCAACCTCACTGCCCTCACCGTAAGGAACCCCCTACCCAACATCCCCCGGCAGGGTATTCCCCAACCCCCTCACTGCCCTCACCGTAAGGAACCCCCTACCCAACATCCCCCGGCAGGGCATTCCCCAACCCCCTCACTGCCCTCACCGTGAGGAACCCCCTACCCAACATCCCCCGGCAGGGCATTCCCCAACCCCCTCACTGCCCTCACCGTGAGGAACCCCCTACCCAACATCCCCCGGCAGGGCATTCCCCAACCTCACTGCCCTCACCGTAAGGAACCCCCTACCCAACATCCCCCGGCAGGGCATTCCACAACCCCCTCACTGCCCTCACCGTGAGGAACCCCCTACCCAACATCCCCCGGCAGGGCATTCCCCAACCCCCTCACTGCCCTCACCGTGAGGAACCCCCTACCCAACATCCCCCGGCAGGGCATTCCCCAACCCCCTCACTGCCCTCACCGTTAGGAACCCCCTACCCAACATCCCCCGGCAGGGCATTCCCCAACCCCCTCACTGCCCTCACCGTGAGGAACCCCCTACCCAACATCCCCCCGGCAGGGCATTCCCCAACCCCCTCACTGCCCTCACCGTGAGGAACCCCCTACCCAACATCCCCGGCAGGGCATTCCCCAACCCCCTCACTGCCCTCACCGTGAAAAACCCCCTACGCTGCTTCAAATGGAAGCTCTGTTCCTCTAATCTAAAGGAGGGGCCTCTGGTGCGTTGATTGTTTTTATGGGAAAAAAGAACATCCTCCAACTGCCTATAATCCCCTCTAATGTACTTGTACAGAGTAATCATGTCCCCTCGCAAGCGCCTCTTTTCCAGAGAAAACAACCCCAACCTCGACAGTCTCACCTCATAGTTTAACCCTTCCATCCCCTTTACCAGTTTAGTTGCACGTCTCTGCACTCTCTCCAGCTCATTAATATCCTTCTTAAGGACTGGAGCCCAAAACTGCCCCCATACTCAAGGTATTACCTATAAAGGGGCAAAATTATGTTTTCACCCCTCGAGTCAATGCCCTTTTTATACAAGACAGCACTTTATTTGCTTTAGTAGCCACAGAATGACACTGCCTGGAATTAGACAACTTGTGATCAACAAAAACCCCTAGATCCTTCTCCATTAAGGAAACCCCCAACACACTCCCATTCAGTAGATAGTTTGCGTTTATATTATTCCTACCAAAGTGCATAACTTTGCACTTATCAACATTGAACCTCATTTTCCAGTTTGCTGCCCAGTTTTCCAATTTTGTCAAATCGCTCTGCAAAGCGGCACATCCTGCATGGAACTTATAGTTTTGCACAATTTAGTGTCATCAGCAAAAATAGAAACAGTACTGTCTATGCCCACCTCCAGGTCATTAATAAACAAGTTAAAAAGCAAAGGACCAAGGACTGACCCCTGCGGTACCCACTAACCACACTGGCCCAATTAGAAAATGTTCCATTTACCCCACTCTTTGTACTCTATCCTTCAGCCAGTTCTCTATCCAATTACAAATATTATGTTCTAGGCCAATATTCCTTAATTTGATCATTAACCTTCTGTGAGGTACTGTATCAAACGCTTTAGCAAAGTCCAAGTAGATGACATCAACTGCCATTCCAGCATCAAGGTTCCTGCTCACCTCCTCATAAAAGGCGACTAAATTAGTCTGGCAAGATCTGTTACGCATAAAACCATGCTGGCACAAACTAATAGTATTGTGAACTGCAATGTATTCATCTATCCTATCCCTTATTACCCCTTCCAAAAGTTTTCCTACTGCTGATGTCAGACTAACAGGCCTATAGTGAGCCGATTATGAAATATATTTGTATAGAGGCCTACATTGTTTGGGGTATAGTTTTCCTTTAACTAGGTATCAGTGCCCCCATACAACTACAAGTGGGGGACCTTCTCCCCCAATCAGCTGCCCCGGCTAAGCGATGGGGGATCTTTTATTACCCTGTATTTTGTTGAATTGCTGCCGTGTATACGTTTTTCTGCTCCCCGGCTGAATCTCTCTATACACGGGGCCAGGGTGGGGCCCACAAACAGAGCGAATGAGCTCATCCGGTCTCCAGGCGTATTTCATTGTGCGGCCGCCGCTACCTCTCGCCGTATTGTTTATGGCACATAAAGAGCGCATCAGCAAAGCAGTCACAGCAGGTAGTAAATATCAGCCTGAAATATTCCCCGTGAATGATTTATCCCCGCCAACATTACGATGCAAGGGAGATTCATCCGTCCTATTGTTTTGGTAAATAAAACGCATTCGGGAAGCCTCGCCGCTCGCTATTGTTCTAACAATGTAACCATTTCACAGGGCTCCTGGCGAGAATCAACATGGCCCCTGCCTGTAATGCATTGTGTTCCTATCCCCGCCGCAGCAACGGTTTGGGAGAAAAACAAAAAAATAAGTGCTCGCGTTATGGGAAGCCTTTTTTATAAAGAGTGTCTGTTTTTATGTGGATTTTAATCTTTTTAAAGAGATAGTTCCCCTTAAAAAGAACTTTCTGTTTTAGGGGCAGTTACACGGAAGCTAGGAGGGAGAAAAATAATGGCAGCATAAGGATTCCCCTGTACTAAGCACAATTCAGCAGAAACAGCCCCCTTTAAGTTTGCTCATAGCCTGTACAGAGAGATACCATAAAACTATGGCAGCATAGGGATTCCCCTGTACTAAGCACAATTCAGCAGGAACAGCCCCCTAAGTTTGCTCATAGCCTGTACAGAGAGATACCATACAACTATAGCAGCATAGGGATTCCCCTGTACTAAGCACAATTCAGCAGGAACAGCCCCCTAAGTTTGCTCATAGCCTGTACAGAGAGATACCATAAAACTATGGCACATAGGGATTCCCCTGTACTAAGCACAATTCAGCAGGAACAGCCCCCTAAGTTTGCTCATAGCCTGTACAGAGAGATACCATAAAACTATGGCAGCATAGGGATTCCCCTGTACTAAGCACAATTCAGCAGGAACAGCCCCCTAAGTTTGCTCATAGCCTGTACAGAGAGATACCATACAACTATGGCAGCATAGGGATTCCCCTGTACTAAGCACAATTCAGCAGGAACAGCCCCCTAAGTTTGCTCATAGCCTGTACAGAGAGATACCATAAAACTATGGCACATAGGGATTCCCCTGTACTAAGCACAATTCAGCAGGAACAGCCCCCTAAGTTTGCTCATAGCCTGTACAGAGAGATACCATAAAACTATGGCACATAGGGATTCCCCTGTACTAAGCACAATTCAGCAGGAACAGCCCCCTAAGTTTGCTCATAGCCTGTACAGAGAGATACCATTAACTATGGCAGCATAGGGATTCCCCTGTACTAAGCACAATTCAGCAGGAACAGCCCCCTAAGTTTGCTCATAGCCTGTACAGAGAGATACCATAAAACTATGGCACATAGGGATTCCCCTGTACTAAGCACAATTCAGCAGGAACAGCCCCCTAAGTTTGCTCATAGCCTGTACAGAGAGATACCATAAAACTATGGCAGTAAGGGATTCCCCTGTACTAAGCACAATTCAGCAGGAACAGCCCCCTAAGTTTGCTCATAGCCTGTACAGAGAGATACCATAAAACTATGGCACATAGGGATTCCCCTGTACTAAGCACAATTCAGCAGGAACAGCCCCCTAAGTTTGCTCATAGCCTGTACAGAGAGATACCATTAACTATGGCACATAGGGATTCCCCTGTACTAAGCACAATTCAGCAGGAACAGCCCCCTAAGTTTGCTCATAGCCTGTACAGAGAGATACCATTAACTATGGCAGCATAGGGATTCCCCTGTACTAAGCACAATTCAGCAGGAACAGCCCCCTAAGTTTGCTCATAGCCTGTACAGAGAGATACCATAAAACTATGGCACATAGGGATTCCCCTGTACTAAGCACAATTCAGCAGGAACAGCCCCTAAGTTTGCTCATAGCCTGTACAGAGAGATACCATAAAACTATGGCACATAGGGATTCCCCTGTACTAAGCACAATTCAGCAGGAACAGCCCCCTAAGTTTGCTCATAGCCTGTACAGAGAGATACCATTAACTATGGCACATAGGGATTCCCCTGTACTAAGCACAATTCAGCAGGAACAGCCCCCTAAGTTTGCTCATAGCCTGTACAGAGAGATACCATTAACTATGGCAGCATAGGGATTCCCCTGTACTAAGCACAATTCAGCAGGAACAGCCCCCTAAGTTTGCTCATAGCCTGTACAGAGAGATACCATAAAACTATGGCACATAGGGATTCCCAACTGGACTTGCTAAGTAATCATTGAAAACTATTGATTAAAATTGAGTCTATGGGAGGTGGCCTTTCCTATATAAAGAGCTTTCTGCATAATGAATCCCATACCTGTAATCAAAATACCTGAATTCTAGATCCCAGCAGTAATTATTTGCCTGTGCTCATCATAATTAAGCAGTTTTTGTACATATAAACCCATTATACAGAGGGATCACAAGAGTTAACACCGTAATACGTTCAGAAAACGATCATTTCCACATTCAAAACAGAAACACTTCTCACTTAGGAAGCAGCGGACGTCAATTACAACCTTGACAGGTTGGAAATAAAAATCTTTCGGCTGTTTTGTCGTAACATCTGCGGTCTGTTGTTGTTAATTTGCACAGTCATATGGGTATTTAGTCTTTACAGTAAGGTTTAATTAACAGCTAATTAAGTGTAAGACGTGTGACGGGACGGGGAGTGGGAATATTGGCGGCAATTACAAGCTCAGAGGGTTTTTATTTTTCATTTTTTAAAAGCAAGTCGAGATATCGGGGCCATAATTTTTGACATTATCAACTTTTTAAAGTTAATTAACTTTTCGTACGATGTGGAGAGGGTTATTCTGATTGCAATTTGTTTCCATTGTGGTTATTTAATTATTTCGCTTTTTGTTCAGCAGCTCCCCAGTTTGGAATTTTGGCAGCTAGCCGGTTGCTAGGGTCTAATTTAACCTAGCAACCAGGCAGTAGCTATAAAAGAGAGACTGGAATAAGAATAGAGGAGGGCCTAAATAGGAAGATAAGTAATACAAAGTTCAATAACTATATTGCCCCCCATTTAAAAGCTGGAAAGAGTCAAACGAGGATGGCAAATAGGTCAAAAAGTATAAAAAAATAAAAGACCAATAGAATAGTTGCTAAGAATAGGCCATCTTATAACATACTAACTGGGGAATGTAATAAAAGTCAATAACAGAAATTTGCATTTTGCAATTTAATATTGTTGCAAGGAAAAGTCACTGAAATAAAAGTTGTAAAAAAAAAACTTGACTTTTGAAAATTCGAAATATTCAAAAAAGTCGAGTTTTTGGGTTTCAAGACAAAAGATAGAACTCGAAGTAAAGGGGAGGGACCTTTGCCATTGGCTTCTACATGAACTCGGCAGGTTTTAGCTGGCGAATTGTCAGACGTTAAGGCTGATGCCACACGTGGCGTTTTTCCGCTGCATTTTTTCTCAGCCTAAAAATGCCGCACAACCCACACAGCCCCTGACTATGGCGTTTTTCAGCCTAGTACTGGTGACGTAAGCAAATCCCGTTTCCATGGTGCTAATAGTGCGAAATAGCAAAAAAGTTATTTCTATGTATGATGATATCAGGCGTTTTTCAGCCGCCGAGAGAATTAGAAAATACGCAGCGGAAAAACGCCACATGTGGCATCAGCCTTAGCCGTTTAGTGAGCCCCCTAAGTTTGCTCATAGCCTGTACAGAGAGATACCATAAAACTATGGCAGCATAGGGATCCCCTGTACTAAGCACAATTCAGCAGGAACAGCCCCCTAAGTTTGCTCATAGCCTGTACAGAGAGAGACCAGAGACCATAAAACTATGGCACATAGGGATTCCCCTGTACTAAGCACAATTCAGCAGGAACAGCCCCCTAAGTTTGCTCATAGCCTGTACAGAGAGATACCATAAAACTATGGCACATAGGGATTCCCCTGTACTAAGTAGAATTCAGCAGGAACAGCCCCCTAAGTTTGCTCATAGCCTGTACAGAGAGATACCATAAAACTATGGCACATAGAGATTCCCCTGTACTTAGTAGAATTCAGCAGGAACAGCCCCCTAAGTTTGCCCACCCCTTTTACTCGAAGTAAAGGGGATGATATCAGGCGTTTTTCAGCCGCCGAGAGAATTAGAAAATACGCAGCGGAAAAACGCCACATGTGGCATCAGCCTTAGCCGTTTAGATGCATAGTAAATCTTGGAAAAGTCGCAGCGTCGCCCCTAAAATTCGCAAACTTTCTTCCACTGCCGTTTATACGTTCACAAAGCCCATATTAAATTCGCGCAAAGGCAGATTTGTTTACACTGAGGCATACATTTTAGCATTGCAAATTGTTTTCCCGTTAGCGGCTTTTATTACATCCCCCCCTAAAAGTTAACCTGAAGCTGAGACGCCCCTTTAAGAATCCACAAGCATGTTGCATACATAGATGCAAGATATCTGAATAGCAGCAATGCTATCTTAGCGCCTTAACTGCTTTAATACAAGTGTTGAACTATGGGTGGGGGGATACTGAGGCCTTCCAATACAGAGTGCAGTAACAGAGTCTCCAAAACTACCTGAGAAAAACAAAAAACCCAATATATCAGGGACATGAGAATCTCTTGCCCGGAGAGACAGAAATGAAACATAAAACAGAAACGGTTCATATGAAATAAAGCCCTGTTTCTTGCTTTGGTTGGGGGATAGCTGCCTGCAAAGTCAACTTGTAAACTTAACCAACAGACAGTTTATATTATGTTAAGTGGCCTATTACAGAATCTCGCCAAACTGGAATATATATATCAGTAAATATTGCCCTTATATATCCTTTCCCTTGAGCCGCCATTTTAGTGATGGGCTGTGTGTTCCCTCAGAGATCACATGACCAGAAATAATGCAGCTCTAACCAGGGTTGCCAGGTTGGTGGTTTTCCCGCCAAATTGGGCTACTAATTTAAAGCCCTGGCAGGTTTCCAAAGTACAAACCCCCCTAGGTACAGTTTTGGGCTGTTTTTTTGGAGCCTTGGCGGGTTTGTCGTTTGGAAACAAGCCAAAGTTTTTTTCTCCTAGTGTGCCTGTTCCACTGCATGCTGGGTAATGTAGTTTGTATCTAACTATTAGCCTACAGCTAGGATTAATATAAAACTACAATACCCAGCATGCAATTGGGCAGTATAGACAGAGGCTCTGTTTTGTATTCTTTTTTGCTCTTTCAGGCTCAACCTGTCTGTTCTACAACCTCTATAGGGTATGTGATTGTACTTGTAACACTGTTTTGACTTAGATAAGGCAAATCCTGGCTAGTAGCGTAGTGTAGAGCATGTGTTACATGCGACCCTTAATACTTAGGCATGGGCCTCCGTTAAGTGGGAGATTTACTATGGAGCGAGGGTGTAGTTGAACTACAACTAGTTGAGGTTGTGTGGTGCAGATGATATAAATGGACGCCAGAGGATTCTTTTGGTGAACTATAATACAGATTTATTGTCCAAGACATAGATGTTATGCAGGGTTGTATATACTCACAAGCAGTTGCTATAGATTTGTTCTAGTGATAAATAGCAGTTGTGACTTTTAGGAACAGCATAGCCCAACATGGAGAAGCGCAGAGGTATTAGCCGAAAGCCCAAGATGGATGCCCTTTACTGGAACGGATCCCCTCCAGCCAACTGTGGTTCAGGGGTAAGTACTGCCTGAATCCTTCGTCTTAACGGTGGTCCCTACAGCAAGGCATACAGAGCCTGGGGTAGGCTAAACCCTTAATAACTCCTTTGGTGGGGCTAATGGCTGCCCTTTCTAGCTAAGGCTGACTATGCTCACCTCTCCTAGAGAGTGCTATTAAATAGTTCTGCTGTGCTTACTTGTTCTCATTCACGGGGCACTGTCCCTGACTTTCAGTAGAGGTAGAGTATCCTCTAGGGTACAAATGCTTCTGGGGCCTAAGGTTCTGCCTCCAGGCTCAATGGAGCTGTTACTTGGAAAGCAGCCTGCAGCCAAAAAGGAAGACACCCTCCTTGCAAGACACTAGATCAGTCTGCAAGGGGAGTGGTCAACCTGTATAAACCTATAAGGGGTACAGTTACATAACTGAGACCTGAGTATAAGGGCTCTGCCCAATAACATTACAGATTGTGAAGAGGTAGGGGTAAAGCCATAGGGAGCTTAACCCTATAGGTCCCTACATACTATTACCTTCTACTGTGATGTGGGGGCAGTTCTGCAGTTGCTCTCAGGATCTCTTGGGGCTGCTGGGAGTTGTAGTTCAACGCACCCATATGTATATCATGTCTGGGGTTAATGCAACATTCTGAATGTATTTCTATAGTGACTTCCCAGCTGGACTGGGCACAGAGGGCAGGGAATTATCAGCCATCCCAGTAACTGGGTCGTGATTATAAGCTTTAAAAAGGCAGGTTTTCCCATATATACTTTTTTTTTTTTAGAATTTTTTTTCATTGCGCATATTGGGCTATTTTTGGGCTACTTTCAAAGTGGCTTTTGGCTGGTTTTAGAACTGACTTTGGCTGGTTTGGAAAAATAAATCTGGCAACCCTGCTCTAACTGTAACAGGAAGTAGTGTGGGAGTATAAGGCAGAACTCTGTCCATTCATTGGCTGATGCATCCTAACATGTATGTGTGCCCAGTGTCGGACTGGGGTGCCACCAGAAAACCTTAGACCTTAGGCCCACTCTCCCCTTCTCTGTTTACTTACATTCTTTTGTATCTTAATTACTTATTTTACGTACTATTATCTATCCTTTCCTCTATTTCTTCTGCTCCTTCTCATATAGAATTGTGTAATGGCCATGGTATAGGCATACAAAGCAAATGGTTGGGTGAGCAGGAGGGCCCACTGACACCTGGGCCCACCGGGAGTTCTCCTGGTATCCTGGTAAGTCCAACACTGTGTTGGCTTGTTTGTGTGCACTGTGACTCCGATGATCCCAGGGGGCGGCCCTTAGTACTTAAAATGGCAGTTTCCTATTTAGGATTACCCAATGGCACATACTGCTAAAAAAAGTATATTTTAATGAAAATGGTTTATTTAGATGAAGCAGGGTTTTTACAAATGATGCAATATATTTGTATAGAGACCTACATTTGTTAGGGGGTATAGTTCTCCTTTAGGCTGAGGCCACACATGGTGTTTTTCCGCTGCGTATTTTCTAATTCTCTCGGCGGCTGAAAGACGCCTGATATCATCATCCATAGAAATAGCTTGGAAAGACTCGAAGCAAACCACACAATGCGGAAATACGCTAGACGGATTTTTCAAGCGTAGGCTGAAATACGCCAGTACAGGTATAGGACCCATTATCCAGAATGCTCGGGACCAAGGGTATTCCGGATAAGGGGTCTTTCCGTAATTTGGATCTCAATACCTTAAGTCTACTAAAAAAACAATAAAACATTAAATAAACCCAATAGGATTGTTTTGCATCCAATAAGGATTAATTATATCTTAGTTGGAATCAATTACAAGGTTCTGTTTTATTTCTACATAGAAAAAGGAAATCAGTGTTAAAATTCTGAATTATTTGCTTAAAATGGAGTCTATGGGAGACGGGCATTCCGTAATTCGGAGCTTTCTGGATAATGGGTTTCCGGATAAGGGGTCCGATACCTGTATTTGCACAGCAAGCTATTCCTATGTATACGCAAAGGCAGCTGCCAGACCTAGCGGAAATACGCGGCGTTTTTTGCTATTTCGCACTATTAGCACCATGGAAACGGGATTTGCTTACGTCACCAGTACTAGGCTGAAAAACGGCATAATCTCGGGCTATGTGGCTTGTGCGGCATTTTTAGGCTGAGAAAAAACGCAGCGGAAAAACGCCACGTGTGGCAACAGCCTTAAAGTCATATGTTCCCCGGGGCTTCTACATCAACAGATCGTCCATAAACAAACAGTGTATGTAAGAGACACTCATTACACATTTATAACATAACAGCCGTCAAAGTCTCTTCCATTTCCCACTGTCCCGATGACAGGTATGTAGCATTACATAAACGCGTGACAGGCGACATAAATCATTGCGGAATAAATGCGCCTCCTGACTGGGGCTCAGCGCCTATGGCAGAAGCCAACAAAGCTGCTTAACGTTCCCTCACACCGACAGTGAATGATAGCCCGGGCGCGCTAAATTCGTTTGACACAGTCGACACATATTCTGCAGTATTTTTATATATTATTTAGGCTCGCAGAAGGTAAGAGAGGCAAAAGGATAATTGAATAAATTGATTCTGCAGGTACGATGAGCGATGGGGTGAATGGCTGTAACGCAATAAGTGGTTGGGACGTGACGAGGCAATTACCCCGGCGGGTCGGAGCGGGGTGTTTTACTTCAGCTTCAAATCAAATAGATTTTATGTTATCAGCACTTTCATATCTACCTAGTAGTGATGAGTGAATCTGTCCCGTTTCCTTTACCCAAAAAATGTTGCGAAATGCGGGTGACTTCTTTTTATGCAATTTATTTGACGCGACTGCAACATTTTTGATGCAACCTCAACTTTTTGGGTGGGACTGCGACTTATCTAACGCTCCTGTGCAACTGCAACTTATCTGACGTGACTGCGACTTTATTCGACGCAACCATGACCGTGAATTTGTCGTGCCAAATTTTTGTGGTATGTTCTCGAATAAATTCTCCGATGCTGAAATGAGGAATTTCGCAGCAAATCTATTCCGCTCATTACTATTACCTAGGTTTCTCTTGTTTTATTCTCCTTGACAAACTTTGAGCCATAAATACAATATCAAAGGGATTTACGCAGACAATCGGATTGCGGGTATGTTCACCTTTGAGTTACCTTTTAATAGGATGTAGAGAGTAATATTCTGAGGCAACTTGCAATTGGTCTTCATTTTTTATTATTTGTGGTTATGTAATTATTTCACTTTTTATTCAGCAACTCTCCAGTTTGGAATTTTAGCAGCTATCTGGTTGCTAGGGTTCAAATTACCTTATCAACCAAGGAGTGTTTGAAATGAGAGACATATTAATAGGAAAGGACCTGAATAGAAAAATAAGGAATTCAAAGTGAAATAAAACTGGAGCCTCACAGAGCACAGAGTTTTTGGCTGCCGGGGTCAGTGACCCCCATTTGAAAGCTGGAAAGAGACATAGGTAGGCAAATAATTCAAAAACTATATAAAATAAACAATGAAAACCAATTGAAAAGTAGCTAAGAATTGGCCATTCTACTACATACTAAAAGTTTACTCAAAGGTGAACCTCCCCTTTAATGTCTTTCTGGACCTGGAATTAGGGCCTCTGAAGCGACTCTGTCCCGTTTCGATGAAAAATTTGTGAAACGACGTAAAATTTGTGAAACGGTGAAAATGTGCCAAATGCGTTTGTCGTGTGACTTTTTTGTCGCACTAAACTTTTTTGAAGCGCCCAATTTTCTTTGACACAACCGCGACTATTTTGACGCAACCACAACTTTTTTTTTGACGCATGTGATTTTATTTTACACGGCGTTTGGCCAATCGCCACGTCATAGGCCCACCTCTGCGATGTCACAGCCCCACCTGTTAACCGCCCGCTGCGTCATGGCCCCACCTCTTCTCCCGCCCCCACGACGTCAACCCATTGAAAAAAATTATATAAACCAATTTAGCGTCATAATCTAATTAACTAAACAACGACACGGTTTTTAGGTGTGAATAGGAAAAAAATGCTCTCCTTATTGGCCAATTGCCACGTCATAGGCCCACCCCTGTGATGTCACAGCCCCACCTCTTCCCTGCCCGCTGCATCACGTCATAGGTCCACCTCTGCAATGTCACAGCCCCACCTGTTAACCGCCCACTGCGTCACGGCCCCACCTCTTCTCCCGCCCCCATGACGTCAACCCATTGAAAAAAATTATATAAACCAATTTAGCGTCATAATCTAATTAACTAAACAACGACACGGTTTTTAGGTTTAAATAGGAAAAAAATGCTCTCCTTATAGGCCAATCGCACGTCATAGGCCCCCCCTGTGATGTCACAGCCCCACCTCTTCCCTGCCCGCTGCATCACAGCCCCACCTCTTCTCCCGCCCCCCCTGCCCGGCTAAGAAATATACAAATATATATATATATATATACTTTATATACAGTTTCATAATTCCTTATAAAAACACATCAAAAAATTATATAAACCAATTTAGCGCCATAATCTAATTAACTAAACAACAACACGGTTTTTAGGTGGGAATAGGAAAAAAATGCTCTCCTTATTGGCCAATCGCCACGTCATAGGCCCACCCCTGTGATGTGACAGCCCCACCTCTTCCCTGCCCGCTGCATCACGTCATAGGTCCACCTCTGCAATGTCACAGCCCCACCTGTTAACCACCCGCTGCGTCACGGGCCCACCTCTTCTCCCGCCCCCATGACGTCAACCCATTGAAAAAAATTATATAAACCAATTTAGCGTCATAATCTAATTAACGACACGGTTTTTAGGTGTGAATAGGAAAAAAATGCTCTCCTTATAGGCCAATTGCCACGTCATAGGCCCACCCCTGTGATGTCACAGCCCCACCTCTTCCCTGCCCGCTGCATCACAGCCCCACCTCTTCTCCCGCCCCCCCTGCCCGGCTAAGAAATATACAAATATATATATATATATACTTTATATACAGTTTCATAATTCCTTATAAAAACACATCAAAAAATGATATAAACCAATTTAGCGCCATAATCTAATTAACTAAACAACGACACGGTTTTTAGGTGGGAATAGAAAAAAAAAAATACTCTCCTTATTCAAAGCAATTCTAGTAACTTCTTTGTTTTAATTAAGTTTCATGGAAATTAGCCACTGAATTATATAGTGGGGCCAAATGAATTTAAAATGCATGGAAATTCTGACAAATGCTATGCAACAATTAAAAGCAATTAAGCAAACTAATTATTAGCTCTGCAATTAAACATGAAGGAGCGAAATTAAATGCGCGCCTCTGCAATCACCGAAACGAGCCTTTCATATGAAAATATGCGAGACGGCCATTTATTTATTATAACGACTGTTTTCTAATTATTGGTGAGGAATTTATAGAATTCGTTGGAGACGGGGTTTGATTAGAAAATACATTTCTTGGTGCGTTCGCAATGGTCCAATTCCTGAATGTAACTTCATCAAAAAATAACCTTCAGAATTATTTTTTTTCTTTCATTCCGAGACGGAATTATCCGGCGTAATTTATTGCCGGCGCGAATATTGCTCTGAAACGGTTAGATGGCGGGAACTGCTTTAAAAATTAATTACCTGACTATGATATACTAGGATTTCTCCCGCGCATCTATAATTATGAGGCCAATTTGTTTCCAATCATTTCCAGCGAGGTTATTATGGGATATCTCTGTAATTGGAAACAAACCAACTATCAAATGTGTCGCCCAAGAATATTACTATTACTGAATAATTATTTTCCGAGTGTTCTCTTATTTAAGAAAGATAAACACAACTTTCATATAATTATGTTACATTTATACTACAGGTATAGGACTCATTATCCAGAATGCTCGGGACTAAGGGTATACCGGATAAGGGGTCGTTCCAGAATTTGGATCTCCATACCTTAAGTCTACTAAAAAATCAATAAAACATACAGGTACTGTTTTATTATTACAGAGAAAAGGGAATCATTTAACCATTAAATAAACCCAATAGGGCTGTTCTGCCCCAATAAGGGGTAATTATATCTTAGTTGGGATCAAGTACAGGTACTGTTTTATTATTACAGAGAAAAGGGAATCATTTAACCATTAAATAAACCCAATAGGGCTGTTCTGCACCAATAAGGGGTAATTATATCTTAGTTGGGATCAAGTACAGGTACTGTTTTATTATTACAGAGAAAAAGGAATCATTTAACCATTAAATAAACCCAATAGGGCTGTTCTGCCCCAATAAGGGGTAATTATATCTTAGTTGGGATCAAGTACAGGTACTGTTTTATTATTACAGAGAAAAGGGAATCATTTAACCATTAAATAAACCCAATAGGGCTGTTCTGCCCCCAATAAGGGGTAATTATATCTTAGTTGGGATCAAGTACAGGTACTGTTTTATTATTACAGAGAAAAGGGAATCATTTAACCATTAAATAAACCCAATAGGGCTGTTCTGCCCCCAATAAGGGGTAATTATATCTTAGTTGGGATCAAGTACAGGTACTGTTTTATTATTACAGAGAAAAGGGAATCATTTAACCATGAAATAAACCCAATAGGGCTGTTCTGCCCCCAATAAGGGGTAATTATATCTTAGTTGGGATCAAGTACAGGTACTGTTTTATCATAGAGAGAAAAAGGAAATCAGTTTTAAAAATATGAATTATTTGATTAAAATGAGCAAAAAAAGAGTCTATGGGAGTAAGGCTTTCCGTAATTCAAAACTTTCTGGATAACGGGTTTCCTGATAACAGGTCCCATATCTGTACTAAATGTATAAACCTTAAAAGAACCTTTTTTTTGTATTCCTCATCTTCCCTATATTCTATGAAGGTTACACTAATTCAGCTTTTGGTTTCAGCTCTGTAGTTTTCAGACCATCTCAGGTCTTGTAAAATGACATTATTCTTTAATATAATCCAAGTTACTGAATATTTTCCAATAGGATAATAAATTTGCCTGCAAGTGCGGTGTATATTACATTTTTATGGAGGGGACACAAGACAAAAGCTTTACCATTGGTGTGTTCTACCCATGTGATTAAAGGGGAAGTTCAAGTGGAGTATAGAGGAAGCAAACCCATATAAATGGGGGGTGCCCAGGAGATAGGGGGGCCTGGACCGCGGGGTCTGCTTCCTCTATAGTTCTAGGAAATCCTCATCCGCTCCATTATCTACTCAGCGCTAGCTGCCGGGGTGTGGAGGACATGGGTGGGGGGGTGGGCTGGGTAGGTGTGTTCCGGGCCCCTCTGTAAATTTTTTCCTGCCAGGGGACCCAGGGCATGGTTGGTTGTTACGCCGCTGGGTAGTTCACATTTACATGAACGTATAGAGAGGGCTATTCTGAGATAATTTGCAATTGGTCTTCATTTTTTTTCATTATTCGCAGCTTTTAAATTATTTAGCTATTTGTTCAGAAGCTCTCTGTTTGGAATTTCAGCAGCTAGCTGGTTGCTAGGGTTCAATGTAACCTGGCAACCAGGCAGTGGTTTGAAAAAGAGACAGGCATAAAAATACAGGAGGGCCTACATGGAAAGATAAGTAATAAAAGTAAATTGTAGGCTCACAGAGTGACCCCCCCAATTGCAAAATTTCTAAGAAAAGGCCATTCGATAACACACAAAATAGGGGTTAAGGGGGTTATGTAATAAAAGGCACTAAGTTTGCCCAGGAGCAGTAACCCCTCAGCAGGTATGATTTACTGGTCACCTGTTTAAAAGCAATCATCTTATTGGTTGCTATGGGTTACGGTTCCTGGGCAGACTTAGTGCTTTTTATTACATACTGTATGGGGCTTAGAGTGCTTGTATTTTGTATTCACATTTATCTTGTGCTTCTAAATGGCTGTTTCCCTATTAAACCCAAACCTTTGGTTTCATATTTGGCCAAGTTATCTAATGTACCTTCCAGAAATTTCATGAGCTCAGACCTTTCAGGTTGACTTTCCATAACCTAAGCCTTTGGCTGTTGACTGTCTAATGAATTTTCTTGACCCCAGTTCAGTCTTTGGATGACCTGTTTCTCATTTCACTACTGCTCGGCCTCGTGCCCAGGGGCCCAAAGAAGAACTCACATCTGAACCAAAACCCAACACCGAGCCCCACACAATGCAGAAACCCCTAATATCCCTATCCCTGTAATCCTGTCCTTCAAAAATTAGGAATAAATCCCGTGTTTATATGCTGAAATCCAGCGGCAAAACCGTTCTACTCTTTCTGCATCATTTGAAATCTGGCAGGGGAGGAGGGACTAAACCACTGATGTTACAGATTGTAACAACTTCCCCACAGCTTACAGACAGCCTGCAGGAGCTACATAACCCACAATGCATTGCACTGGGATGTTCCTTTCCTTATTGACATCACGTGTGCAGCAGGGAATTGTGGGATTGGGAGGAGGAAGGCTGAAGGCTGAGGGACAGGCGACTACTGTTACATTTTATTTGAGTCAGAAAGTAGTCAGCCAGATCAGCAGGGGAACAGGGGGCGGGGCTTGGGGAACAGGGGGCGGGGCTTGGGGAACTGTTCCAAACCCGATTATTACATGAAATATCATGAAAATGCTGCATATTCTTGAATTTATGTATATTACAAAGTTCCTTGTGTTAGGGCTGCCACATCTGCTGGCTTTTTTCGCTGGGCAGGGGGCGGGCAGTGGTCAGGGAAGAGGCAGTGACATCACAGGGCGGGGCAGACACAGGATAGTGACATCACTGGTCAGGGAAGAGGCAGGGGCAGTGACATCACAGGGCGGGGCAGACACAGGATAGTGACATCACTGGTCAGGGAAGAGGCAGGGGCAGTGATATCACTGGAGGCGGGGCTGGACCCTAGGTGGAGTTCCGCTTTAACTATGGGCTTACACAGTAACAGAGCAGTTCTATTTGCATGCATGTCTCTTACATCAACCCCCAGTCCTTGGCATTTTTTATTTACCCCAACTGATTTAACCGTTTAAATACATTCCACAAAATCTCCATCCAGTATAATTCTTTTCCACTCCGGAATATGTCATTTTCAGCACGTTTACAAATAAGGCTATCGAATAAAGCCCTTCCTCAGGTCTCCGGGGAATATTTTCCTGGCAAGATATGCAGATGCCGACTCCGCTTACGAGTTCCGTTCTGCCGTGTCTGAAATCCAAACATGCATCATTTTTATTGCCTATACTCTTTTTTTCTTTTTACAGTGTAATCCCGCAAGAGCTGCACTTTGCAATTTGATTTGTGTAGTGATCTTAATTGTCGGCACTTCAAAAAGCGATTGGAGTTTGATGGTTTCATCTGGCTTCGACGCCGCACACTGTTTCCCAAATAGGCAGCGCCACATGGACTTTTGCCGCGGACTGATAATTAAAAAGACCTCAAAACCCCCGTCCTCGTGCACAATTACCGCCGCTGTGCCGAGCCGTAAAGGCATTTATGCACCTTCGGAATGCTCCCCTAGATCTGCGGCACTGTCGGAAATGGGCAATTACATTCTGTTTGTGCAGCAGCGAGTAGCAGCGTATGCCAACGCCAGTTGTTGGGGAAGAAGACGGATACGCTCCGCTGGTTCCAATCTTGAGGCGAAAGTTTTGTTTCTAAGAAACGTACCCGGTATAATGGCAACGAGACAGATGCTGCTCATTATTTCTATTTGGGGGCTTCGTGGTTATGTATCCTAATTTGTAATTCTTCGAAAACCTGTTGGAAGGAGATCGGGAGATGTTTGGTTGGAGAGTTATTGCTAAGCCAAGCAAGCTGAGCGCACTTCATTAGAGGGGAGCCCTCGGTACAACCCATGTCTCTCCAGCTGGGGGGGTAATATATTACCAGACAATATTTTGGATCAAGTAAAACGATGGATAAAAAGCGCAACAGAGTTCTTATAATGAGCAATTTTTTTGACATGTATGGATTGTTATGGTTGAATGTGATGGTCTTTTTTCAACCTAACTTACTATGTTACTATGTTAATACTATGGATTTGTGGCCCCATTCCGTGTTTCCGAATTTTTCTGCAAAGACACAGCAAAAATACATTAAAAACACTCATTCACTGCAATGAATTTGGTGCGAGAAAAAAACTTGAAAAAAAATGTCCATTGGCTTTATATTGGATAAATGCAAAAAAAACCCTTTTCTTGTAGGCAATTATGAATAATATACGGTGCTGGTTTCACTTTGGGCTAAACATTAATCTTATCTGTAAAAATTAGGGATGCACCAAACCCTTTTTTTTGGGTTCTGTCGAACCCCCCCTGATGGATTCTGTCGAATCCTGAACCGAATCGGGAAGGGTTAAAAGTTACCCAAGTAGGATTCAAATTCGTTTCGGCTGGGACTGTGGATTCGCCCAAAACCGAATCCATCAAAAAAGGCTTGATACGGCCATAATCCCGAACCGAATCCGGGATTTGGTGCATCCCAAGTAAAAATGACCCCTTTATTGGAGCTCCCTATAGATCCTATCAGGTCTCTGTCCCTGTTTCAAATGAGGGGTGGGCGTGTCCTAACGGTCCCTGCCAGAAGCACAGTAGATGAGGAGTAGCCAATCACAGCCCTGCACTCACACAAGCAAAGACAGGCTGCAGTTCCCTATCAGGTCAGCCTAGCTGTTGATTGGTTCCTGTCCTACAGTGTGGCCGGCCCCCCTGCACATCCAGAGAATTCAGCCAGCAGGAAATAGAACACATGGGCGGCACTAGTAGAAATTTGGGGGAATTTCTCAATAAATCAGTCCAAAATACAACTTTTTTAAGCTCAATCCTATATTTAGAGGGGTATAATACACTAGTACATTCTTAAATTTAACATGATATGTCTCTTTTAATAAGAAAAACACCCATTGACTTTCATGCATTAAACACAGATTTGCTCATCACTAGTGAGTTCGTTATCTTGTTCTTGTGTCTTTATATGGTTTGCTTTTTGAATCCATGATCAGGTGTTGCACATGTAAAACAAAAGCAAACATGGTGGGGGAG
The DNA here is from genome assembly GCF_000004195.4 of Xenopus tropicalis. Lineage (NCBI taxonomy): Eukaryota > Metazoa > Chordata > Amphibia > Anura > Pipidae > Xenopus > Xenopus tropicalis. Next base: position 170,430,241 of record NC_030678.2, on the reverse strand, counting down.
CTACACCTTTGCTGTTATATCATTGTATATTCTAGGAGATCAGAGAACTTTTCCACCAATTCTGCCTGCATTCCGTTAGGGTCCACCAGCTCCTGTGCCTTAGCTGCCTCTGAAATCAGCCAATCCTGTTACAGGCAGTGGAGCAATCGGATTGGCTAAGAGGCAGGTCTATTGCTTGAAGCTTGGTGTGAGCCTTAGAAAATATATGGTAAAAAAAGAAGGAACCAGGAAGAGCCTAGTTTTAAAGCCCCATGTACAGAGTTGGCCACCAGGGGCTATAAAGGAACCACTGCTGCAAGTCCCAGCCAGAAGGCAAAAGACTGTTCAGGATACCGGGCAGGATTCTGCTTTGCTTGTGTTGAGCTCGGCCAGGAGTTGAAGCTTCCATACCCTCCCGCTTTTTGTGGGACAGTTGACTTGTCCCTATTGCAGTCCCTTCACTGAGGCAGCAGAGTCTGTTTCCTAGAAAGTGCTATTACAAAACCATACCTCCCAACATTTCATTAAGAGAAAGAGGGACAAAAATATATGACGCTAGTAGTGCGGCAAAAATGTTTTGGCCACGCCTGCTTTGTGACCACGCCCCACATGCCACACCCACTTTACATGCCCCAGATGTGCCAATATAATCACTAAATAGGACTACAGTAGGACTACATTAAATTGATAAAGGGCATATTAACCCCAGACATGCCAGTAAAATTAATAAATGAAACTGATAAAGGGCATATCAACTTCAGACATGCCAACAGTTCTGTGCATTTTCCAAAGTTATAAACAGGGCCAATTCCAGTGGTACATAAATTTCCTTCCATTCTTAATCAGTTGAAAGCAAATCTATAAATATCGGGACTGTCCCGCTCAAAGCAGGACGGTTGGGAGGTATGCAAAACTATCCTGATCTACTATTCCTCATTCACGGGGCCCTTCACTAGAGTAAGGGTCCCTCTAGGGCAGAACACGTGTGGGCCCTGTTGATCCCAGGCTCAGTGGAACATCCATCTAGTACCGGGGTGGGCAAATGTTTTGGCTCAGGGGCCACATTGGCTTACACCAGGTTGGGCCAGCGTTACGCCCGGGGCTGCCATCAGTAATCACAGGCCTCTCAGCTCCCCCCCCAGGATCCCACAGCTCCTATCCCCAGAATCCTGCAGCTCCCCACCCTAGCATCCTCCAGCTCCACTCCCCAGCATCCTGCAGCTCCCCCCAGCTCTATTCCCCGGCTTCCACCCAGCTCCCTGCTGCATCATTTTATATGGTTGTACCCCGTGCATGCTGACGTGACGCGCACACATGGGGCGCAACCAATCAGGGCCAATATTTCTTTTACGGGGCCTGTGTTGGTGGGCCGGATTAAAAAGGCCAGCGGGCTGGATATGGCCCGTGGGCCGTAGTTTTCCCACCCCTGATCTAGTACAACAGATACAGCCAAAGAGGAAGTGCCCACCCCCTGCTAAACTCTATATTACAGTGTGGCAGCAAGTGGTCGAACCTATGGGCCAATAGCAAAATAGATTCATGGGCATCTGCCCAGTAACAGTAAAATAAGGAAGTGTAGGGCTGTTAACCCGTTAGGTCCCTACACTTTCATATATTAAGCAACAAAACTTTTTCTTTTTAATGTAATCACCCTTCAGCTTAGTTAAATGAATTGCCGAGCTGCAGAACAGTATAAAAAAAACAAAAAAAAATATACTGTTCGGATATCTTTACGTCCCTTCCCCTCTACTAAAGATTCAAAAGCAAAATTAAAAAAAAAAAAAAAAAGAGATGCAAAAGAAACTGTAATTAACAACAGCAAGTGCAGGGATAATGGAGGTTATACTTTTAGATTAATTGGCATCATTTGAATTAAATGTTTGACAACAGCTTAGAAGTGTCCCCGAGCTCTGGCACGCGTCTAATGATCGCACCCGTGTGTCCGAGACAGGTGTGCTTGGTACGTACGATACGCCGCGCTCACTGAATGCTAAATAAAATATCATTGGACGTCCCAATATAAATAGCCGACAGCTGGTTTTCCAGAAGGTACGCACTCCTTAATAATAACCCCCCCCCCCCCACTTTCCCTTTTATATCTCTGCTGAAATGAAACGTCTTTAGGGTGAAGGATAAGACACATTTATCTATCACGGAGGCAGGAGCTTTAATATTGTCAGAAATACTGAAGCAATAGTTTCCCAGAGCCCTTGTCCTTAATGCCAGTGTTTAAGGTTATCGTAATGCGCTAACGCTGCTGTGATGTCCTTTTTTAAATACAGGTATAGGACCCGTTATCCAGAATGCTCGGGACCAAGGGTATTCCGGATAAGTACAGGTACTGTTTTATTATTACAGAGAAAAGGGAATCATTTAACCATGAAATAAACCCAATAGGGCTGTTCTGCCCCAATAAGGGGTAATTATATCTTAGTTGGGATCAAGTACAGGTACTGTTTTATTATTACAGAGAAAAGGGAATCATTTAACCATTAAATAAACCCAATAGGACTGTTCTGCCCCAATAAGGGGTAATTATATCTTAGTTGGGATCAAGTACAGGTACTGTTTTATTATTACAGAGAAAAGGGAATCATTTAACCATGAAATAAACCCAATAGGGCTGTTCTGCCCCAATAAGGGGTAATTATATCTTAGTTGGGATCAAGTACAGGTACTGTTTTATTATTACAGAGAAAAGGGAATCATTTAACCATTAAATAAACCCAATAGGGCTGTTCTGCCCCAATAAGGGGTAATTATATCCTAGTTGGGATCAAGTACAGGTACTGTTTTATTATTACAGAGAAAAGGGAATCATTTAACCATGAAATAAACCCAATAGGGCTGTTCTGCCCCCAATAAGGGGTAATTATATCTTAGTTGGGATCAAGTACAGGTACTGTTTTATTATTACAGAGAAAAGGGAATCATTTAACCATTAAATAAACCCAATAGGATTGTTCTGCCCCAATAAGGGGTAATTATATCTTAGTTGGGATGAAGTACAGGTACTGTTTTATTATTACAGAGAAAAAGGAAATCAATTTGAATTATTGAATTATTTGATTAAAATGGAGTCTATGGGAGACGGGCTTTCCGTAATTTGGAGCATTCTGGATAACGGGTTTCCGGATAACCGATCCCATACCTGTATAGAGATAGAATACATGTTGCTCTGTAGTACCGACATACATGCCAGTAAAGAAAACTCTGCTAGAGGTGGATTCGCTGCAAAATTCCACTGTATCAAAAATTCACACAGTGAGGAAAAAGTCGCAGGCGTGTCAAAAAAGAGTTGTGGTCATGTCAAAAAGTTGCATTTTTCAGCAGTTTTGGAAATCTGGAAACGGGACAGATTCACTCATCACTAAATGCTGCTGTTTTGCACATAATTAGTGATGGTCAAAAGTTTTTTTTTTTTTAGTTAAAAGTGTGTAAATAAATATCTGAGGCTGATGGGAAATTCTTGTAACTATCATGTTTTTTCAAGAAATTCTTTGATGGAGCAACAGACCAAGTATTTGTAACAAAAAAAAATAAGAAAATATAGGAATGGCTACACAAATAATGGGCTTATGCTTCCAATTCCCATTTTGCTGTATTAATAAAGTGTTTAAACACGAAAGTCACGCTAATTACGTTTAATGGCAACTAATTATATAAACTTCCCCATTAAGACAGATGTTCGGGGATTTCTCTGTCGAACAGGCTAATATTTTTCCGACACTGACCAGGTTTTATTCAAAGGTTGAAAGATTCCTACGGTGCAATTAATTTTTGTCAAAACACAGAAGAGACAGGAGGCGCGTTGGCGAGGAAGAACCTCTACAGCGACCAATCTAATCTCCCTAATGGTAAAGATCAGCCAAATAAACTTTCAGGTGGCCGCACACACGTGCCAAATTGAATCCGTTGGACTAGCAATATAACATTTCTACCAAATATCGAAATGCCACCCTATAAATAGAGCATTTCGCTCTAATTTGTTTGTAAACGAGATACCATTTTGCTTAAATGTAATATTAAGTGGTTATTAGGGATGCACCAAACCCACTTTTTTTGGGTTCTGCTGAACCCCCGAACCCCCGAATTAGCAAATGCTAATTAGGATCGGAAGGGGTTAAAAATCGACTAGTGATGAGCAAATTTTTTCGGCAGTCATGGATTCGCAGTGAATTTGCGCATTTCGGCATTGGCAATTATTTTGCGAAATTAGTCGCGCTGAATTTTTTTTTGCCTCACGTCAATTTGGACGCGGTTGCGGCAGCTGTTGCAGAAATAACGGTGCGGTCGTGTCAAAATGGGCGTGGTCGCGCCAAAATGGGTGTGGTCCCGTCAAAAACCCTGTGGGCGACAAAATAATAGCTGCAGCGACAAAAAATAGATGTGGATGACAAAAAAAAATAGCCATGGGCTACAAAAAAGATGCGGGCGACAAAAAAATTGCACGACAAATGCGTTTCGGCAATTTTTTGCTGTTTCGCGAATTTTCTTGCCGTTTCAGGTATTTTATGGCGAAGCGAAACGGGACAGATTCGCTCATCACTACCCCTGACCATTTAACCCTTTCCGGATGCTAATTAGCATATGCTAATTTATGCTAATTATAATTCAGATTTGATTTGACCAAAATCCTTCAAAAATCCTTCAAAAAAAGCCTGGATTTGGCGCGAATCCCGATCCGAATCTGGATATGGAGCATCCCTAGTGGTCATTGTACAATTATTTTCCTTATGGTTTCCCCAGGGTCTACAAAGTAATTACTGTCAATATTAGCCTTACCTGAGTTGTTGTTTTCTATAGGGCTGGTCTCAAACTTATTTACAACCCTCCTCTTGTGCTATATTCTTCTAATAATAAGATGCCATGACCTAGAATTCAAGGTGGGTCTGAAACCACTGGGAACATGGGTGGATAATTGGGCCATAAATGTACATCTGCACATCTGTAATAGAGAGAGAAACAGAGATAATAAAAACATTATTCTAGCATGATTACTCAATCTAATTCTTTAGCCAATGGTATAATGTTCTTGTGGACATCAACAAACATGTCAACTTAGCTTCATTGATTTTGTGGTTCAATATAGAAATGCAAAAAAAAAAAGTATCATCGTTACATCTTTAATATTAGACATCTCAGACTAGGTAGTTTCCCAAGGCCATAAAAACAGGAGGAGACCCCAAGATTCACACTTTTGGGACTCCACTTACTGAAGGGGTGGATGGTGCTGAAGAGGAGGTCTTAAGGTGGCCATACACGGACTGATTCTAGCTGCCGATGTCAGTCCCTTAGACCCATTGGCCCATGTATGTAAAGCCGACCAAGATCGGGCCTGAAATCGGCCAGATCTCAATTCAGCAGGTTTGAAAAGCCCCAGGCCAACGACTGAATTAGTCCAATATCACCAACCCGTAGGTGGGGATTTCGGGAGATCTGCTCGCTTTACGACCTCACCAAGCGAGTGGATCTTAGCTTGTATGCCCACCTTTAGTAGGAACAGAGGATCTGCAAGGTAATAATAGCCAATGTGAAGGCTAGCTCCTGTTATAGCTTACTCTAGGAGTGAAGGGCCTAGGGTAGTTAGAAGAACAACCAGATATTCCATCAAGAGGGTATTACAGGGGCGGGCCAAGCCAACCGGGAGACCTAGGCAATCCGGTCAGCCACCTCGCCGATGCGGTGTGATAGATGCGTAATGACAAGCGGCAGGGGCAACAACAAAAGAGAGCGGACTAGGGGTAGGCAGGAAAGGTTACTGCCTGGCGACCCCCAATCGTTGCGCCCTAGGCAGCTGCCTCTTCTGCCTACCCCTAGTTCCGGCCCTGGGGTATTAGGGGTTATTAAGCTAAACATAAACCGCAGCTTGAAGGTCTCTAGTTTATAGAACCAAAAACCAAAAATAGAGAAATCCCAAAAGAAGCACCACTGTGAGGGCTTTGGTTAGTAGAAGAACAGGCAGATATTCCACCAAGAGGGTATTAAGGGTTATTACGTTAAACATTAACCACCACGTGAAGATCTCTAGTTGATAGAAACAAAGACAGAGAAACCCCAAAAGGAGCACCACAGTGAGGACTTTGTGTTTGTAGTATGAGTGAGAAGTCAAGGTGGAAACCCTTCCTTCAGTTCTACAGTGATGGACCCCCTAAGAGAGAGATACACAAGGTCTACTGAAAGTCGAAGCTTGCCAGGCCTGTGACAAGTGACAGATCTACTCGTGTACTGAGGGGCATGACTTGTAAATCAAGACCAATCCCAGTTCCCAAAAAACCTTACAATATATTCATATTCTGTAAAGGTTAATGAACAAGTTATCGACAGGCCACCACGAGAGAAAATGGCGCGCACAGGCCCGTTGGGGCCAAGTAAAGAAAGTACTTCAGAATAAGAAGGAAATATTAGGAGATGTATGTTTAGAGAATTCGGTTTGGCTTGAATAAACAGCGGGGAATGATTACTCTGAAAGTCAACAGGGAGACGAGTTGAAAGGAGCAAGATAAACTTCGCTGATTTAGAACCGCGTATTTGTTCCTGAACAGTCATTCTGTGAACAGCAAATTTTAGGTTGCATAGTAAATACTGCGCCGCGCGAATAATAAACCTTTTTGTTTGCCGAAATTAATTCTCAGCGCACAGCTGATTACTGTACAGTAAATTTAGAAAAATCATTATGAATCCAATGTGCCCGATTCCAATCTTCTCTCCTTTATGCAATTTCTCTTCCCAAACACACGGTTATTAAAAAAATGCAATTTTCTACAAGATAATTCTACTGTAATATTGATTGGGAAGAGGGAAACTCTCTCCTAAAGAGTTGATTAAACGTCCGGCTTTAGCAATTTATTATTAATTTTTTTCATTTCATAAAAATCCATGTCTATATTTAGATAACTATCGGACGGGTCACCGTGCCACACGATTACGATTTAGTGACTTTAAATGACTTTCTATTAAAAAATATATTAATATAGGAGAGAGCACACACTGAGGATCTATAAAGTAGTTGTAAAGCCTTCAACGGATGGGATTAAAACAGGAGAATAAAACATTGGGATTTAGAATAACTACAACTTGGGTGCACTTTGTAATTGCTTGTTTTTAAAGCTTCAAAAACATTCCATCATTGTTTGAAGGGAGTGAAGTAGTTGCTAAGGTACAGTTGCAAAGATACAGGAGGTTTGAGGTGACAATATGTTACCAATATCTACATGCCATGGACTTCCGTTGGACTGTTGGATTGACTGACCAGTGTATTGGCTAGTAAGGCCACAGTAATACAGGACAGGGATGAGGTTGCTACAACTACAGAGATCAGGGTCAAACTGGGCCACCAGGACACCGGGAAAAATCCCGGTGGGCCCCGGCGGCCCAGTCCGTCCTTTGCCAGCGCTCCCCCTTCTGACTGTTCCTCCCATGACGCGTTCAATTTATACGCGCTCGGGGGGGGTTAGGGGGTCCCCTTGGGGGGTAGGGGACACGGCTGGCTGGGGCACCTGCACCCCCCAGTCCGACCCTGCATTCTGACAACCCTTCTTCAGAGTAAATCTTGCAGCACACCCTATATAACAGGGATCCCCAACCTTTCTTACTCGTGAGCCACAGTCAAATGTAAAAAGACTTGGGGAGCAACACAAGCACCATAAAAGTTCATGGAGGAGCCAAATAAGGGCTGTGATTGGCTATTAGGGGCCTCTATGCACCCTATCAGCTTACAGGGGCTTTATTTGGTAGGAAATCTTGTTTTTATTCAACCAAAACTTGCCCCCAAGTCAGGAATTCAAAAATAACTCCCTGGTTTGGGGGCACTGAGAGCAACATCCAAGGGGTTGGGGAGCAACATGTTGCCCCGGAGCCACTGGTTGGGGATCACTGCAATATAGAATTTGATCTTACTTGGCAAAAACACCGGCAAGGAATATTAATAGCACTGAATGGATTTGACCTTAAACACTTTTAGGAGGACAGAAGACATGGTCCATGTCAGGCTTGGGTCCACCTAGATTACTTTCTCCTGTTGTCCTAGAGCCATCACACTATGAGCACCCTGGATATACAGACCCTTGTAGCTTCCAACCCTGACCATAATGCACAAGGTATCGTGAGCAAATGCCTTAAGGCAGGGATCCCCAACCTTTCTTACTCGTGAGCCGCAGTCAAATGTAAAAAGACTTGGGGAGCAACACAAGCACCATAAAAGTTCACGGAGGAGCCAAATAAGGGCTGTGATTGGCTATTAGGGGCCTCTATGCACCCTATCAGCTTACAGGGGCTTTATTTGGTAGGAAATCTTGTTTGTATTCAACCAAAACTTGCCCCCAAGTCAGGAATTCAAAAATAACTCCCTGGTTTGGGGGCACTGAGAGCAACATCCAAGGGGTTGGGGAGCAACATGTTGCCCCGAGCCACGGGTTGGGGATCACTCGCCACGTCAAAAAATTGTTGCCATTTTCACCAATGGAGAAATGTGGAAATTCTTAGCAAATCCATGCCTGCTGAATTATTTCGCCCATCACTAATCACTGCTTTATGAGGTTAAAAAAAAAGTCTTGTGGTATTAAAACAGTTGCTGTGCAACAACACCAATTAACTTCAAAATGTTTTGCGATTTTTTGCCGTTTTGTGAATTTTTCAGTCTAACATTTTGGACGGCTACAAAAAATAATAATCTCATCTAAATCTACTGTCTAGCAAATCCAAGTAGCTTTGCAGCTAATAAAACTGGCATTTATGCAAGTATTTATCGGCGGTTTCCGAAGGTTCATTGGTTGTATGACTTTGCAACTAAATTTATAGTTGTTCCTTAAGGTACGGACTTCAGTTCTAACTCATATTGTAGCTACAGGATCAGTTAATCAACAGCTACCAACGGTATCTTCCTATTATCACAGTCTATTTCCAAACCCTTCCCAATTATCAATAGTGAGGCCTGCAAATTAAGAACTACTGTAAAAAAATCTTCACTACTATTGGTCAATTGTACTTCTGGGCTTATACAATTAGTACAGTACATAAGTTCCGTCAACTTTTTGTTTCAATAGTTGCCCTTTAATTAGCTTACACATCTAGGCGCACATTTACTAATCCACGAACGTCCGAAAAGCGTCCGAATGCGTTTTTTCGTAATGATCGGTATTTTGCGACTGTTTCGCGAATTGTCACGAATTTTTCGAGCTCAATACGAAAAAGTGGCGACAATTCGCGAAAGTCGTAACGGCTACGAAAAAGTCGCAACGGTGACGAAAAAAATTCCCAAAAATTCGCAAAATGTTCGTTTCCAATCCGATTTTTTCCCATTCGGGATTCGAATTCGTGGATTAGTAAATCAGCCCCCTAGTGTTGAGCGAATTTTTTCGGCAGGCATGGATTCGCAGTGGATTTCCGCATTTCGCCATTGGCAAATTGTTTCATGAAACTTCCGTGAAAAATCGATGCGAAAAAATTAGTCATGCTGAATTTTTTTGTTGCACATCAAATTTGGTGCGGTTGCATCAATGTGGGCGTGGCCGCATAAAAAAAGGTGTGGTTGAGTCAAATTGGGCGTGGTTGCATAAAAAAATGGGTGCGGCCATGTCGAAAAGCCACGGGTGACAAAAAATAGAAGCGGGAGACAAAAGAGACGCGGGCAACAAAAAAAAAATCACGCAACAAATGCATTTCGCAATTTTTTCGCTTTTTCACAAATTTTCTTGCCGCATAAAAAAAGGTGCGGTTGCGTCTAATTGGGCGCGGTTGCATAAAAAATGGGTGCGGTCATGTTGAAAAACCACGGGTGACAAAAAATAGACGCGGGAGACAAAAGAGATGCGGGCAACAAAAAAAATCACGCAACAAAATCGCTTTTTCGCTAATTTTCTTGCCGTTTCGCGAATTTCGTGGTGAAGCGAAACGGGACAGATTCGCTCATCACTATACACATCTAAAATAGTATAAGATAGCCGTATGGGATGTTTCCAAGCACATAACACCCTTACGGTGCAATCGAGGAAACATTTTAATGTTAAATAAACACAAATTCATAAAGCCAAAATCTGGTACAAATCAGTTAAACGTTTTTTTTTTTAATGGCCAACAGTTGAAAGAAGGTGGAAGCGCAACAAGATAATATTTTTGTTCATTTACAAATAGAACATAAATCACAGCTCATCAGAAAAATACAACGTGTCAGGTATAAACATCGATTATTTATGATCCAGATGTTCTAACCAAACGAGGGCAGCAGAAAATGTAATTTTCATAACGGTGTCAACCAACTTTATCGAGACGTGAACCAGAGATGATTTACCAGTCTGGATCATTTAATAAGCATGAAATCTGATTCCACTTAATATCTGAGCCTCCATCTTTAGGTATGCTCAAGTTTATCAGATATTTATGAAAATACAAATAGATGAGTCTACAGTTTGCTTCATTGTTGGTGTAACAAAGGCCAAGAGCACAAAGAACAAACAAAGGCCAAGAGTGCCCAAGGAACCTAGGCGTGGCGGGACTCTTTCACCTGCAGCTGATGGAAATGAAAGAGCTCCTGTGAAGCACCTTGGCTCGTTATCACCCGATTTGCATCATTAATAGTTTTGTTAAACAAACATGTCACCCTCCCCCACTAGTGTTGCTGCAACTGGATTACATTACAGGGGTAGAATTATGGGGAAAACGTGAGGTGTGTGTTGACAAATTGTAAACAGGGGCTGTAGAGAGTGATGAGCGAATCTGTCTCGTTTCGCTTCGCCAAAAAATTTCAAAAGATTCGCGAAACAGCAAAGATGTTGCATGTGAAAAAAAATTCACCCACGACTATTCTTGGAAAATTTTTGGACATACGACTATTCTTTTGACACCTGCGACTATTCTTGTGACAATTTTTGATGTGCGACTATTCTTTTGACGCCCGCGACTATTCTTGCCACAATATTTGGACGTGCAGCGATTTCCGCAGCTAATTTTTTCACCCGTTTCGGGAAAAAATGACATAATGTGGAAATTCGCCTTGGGAAACATTTCACCCATCACTTTTGCAGTCTTTTTGACCTTGATCGTTTTACTTGGTCTTGGCATCTCCATTGCCTTGACCTGAACCATTTGATTAAGTCTTGCTGCATATGACCCCAGCCATATGGGGTCGATAATATATGTATGACTGCTACCAGGTTCTAGTGGTTCTTCCAGCCTCATCAATATCTCCTCCTTTGTGTCCCTTCTCCATTCCTCAAAGATCTGCTGTCTTTTAATACCCCCACTGGAAGGTGGGTGGTGCCAAGTAGTTTGACACCCTGAGTGATTCCCATCACTTATTTAGGTCGGAGATCCTCTTCTACCAGATATGCACTGGCCAGGGGTACTTCTCTTCTGAGGGCCGTGCCACCATACTCTCCTGGTGCCCCATATCCTCTGCACTTGAACTTGCACAGGGTAGAAATATGCAGATCATATAGGCCCCATGATAGTACTTGTCGAAGGTGGTATGAAGGATGCACAGGCAACTGGAGAGTATGGCACAAAGTACCCCGTACCAATGCATTTTTGGAGTGAAGGAGCACCAGCCTGATAACTAAAGTAAGGGGTAGTGATGAGAGAATTTTTTCACCAGGCATAGATTTTCCGCGAATTTCCGCATTTCGCCATTGGCAAATTGTTTTGCGAAACTTCAGAGAAAATTTGGCGCCAAAAAATTTGTTGCACGTCAAAAAAGTTGCGGTTGCGGTGAAAAGGGCATGGGGGCATCAAAATAGCCATGATCGCATCAAAAAAGGGCGCGGTCATGTCGAAATGGGCGGGGGCGTAAAAAAAAAAAAAAGATGTGGGCAACAAATATCGCGCAACAAATGCATTCCGCAAATTTTTTGCCATTTCGCAAATTTTTAGACTAAGTGAAATGGGACAGATTCGCTCATCACTAGTAAGGGGTGATTAATCAATGTGCTTTTTTTCACAATGCAAGTCTTTTTGCTCCTAATTTTAAATTATGGTTCAAAAACTTGAATGTCTGGTATTTATTAAGTGCAAAAAAACCAAAAACTCAAATGAGTTTATATAGATGTCAATGGGAGTTGTCATAGGCAAAGTCAAGCCATATTTTCAGTTCAAGTTTTTCAAATTTTTCGAATGTGTACGAACTCAAAAATGCAAGGTATTAGAGTTTTATAGTCACATACGTTTTCTTTATTAACAAATAAACGAGCATTTGATATGGGAGTTTATTCAAATGCCCAAACTCAGAAAGTGATAAATAAGCCCTGAGTGTCTAAAATCACCAGGTTTACCTAACAACTTCTACCTTTCCGTGTCTTTTTTATTCTTACTCAAAACTAAGCCTACTTCATACACAGATGGAGCTAGTGCCCTAGCCATATTAAATTGCTACCGTTATTGGGTTCCTCTCTGTCTCCTGTCTATCAAATTACCCTCAAGCTCTACAGGTTGGGGATTTCTCTCCTACAGTATCTCCTTACACCTCCCACTTGATCTAATATACCCACATTTACTCACATTTTTGTTCTGCTGCCTGTGTTATTAATTATATTGCCATTCACGTTCAGATTTTAGTCTTCTTCCGATGAACCTTCGGACATCGAACATAAGTTTAAATGCAATGATCTGAAACTCACATTCAGCCTGAAATTGTAGGATAAAGCCCTAATAATAACCAATGGGAGGATGTTCTGAACATGAAATAGTTGGCAGGCACCAATCGTATGAAAGTGACTCCCATTTTTTCCCCCAAGGATATCGGCAGATACACAATACATGGGCAGATTTTATCCTTATTCGACCGAAATCTTCTACCCTGTCCGATCAACTAAACAACTGATCGCCATGGTAAGAAATTTTTCGGGACAATAATTCAGAGCCCACACACAGTCTGAAAATTGTACAAAACTTTCATGTGTATATGGCCAGCTTTATTGTACTTGCCAAACTCATAAACAATCTCATATGTAAAACCTTGCTTCATCTCAATGCGCCGAATCCCGGCGTTTTTTTTAAGGATTCAGTTTCGGCCAAAGCATACATTAGCATTTGCTAATTAGAATTCGGAAAGGGTTAAATGGGCAGCGCACGATTTTTACCCCCTTCCTATCCTAATCGGCATATGTTAATTGGGATTCGGTTCGGGATGCGCCCAAACCCTGCTGGGTGGGTTCGGAAGTTCGGCCGAACCCAAAAAAGTGGGTTCGGTGCATCCCTAATCTAATTAAACCATTTTCATAAAAATATACTTTTTTAGCATTATGTGCCATTGGGTAATCCTAAATAGGAAACTGCCATTTTAAGTACTAAGGGCCGCCCCCTGGGATCATAGGATTCACAGTGCACACAAACAAGCCAAGGCACACATACATGCTAGGCCCCATCAGCCAATGAATAGGCAGAGTTCTGCCTTTTGCTCCCACACTACTTCCTGTTACAGTTAGAGCTGCATCACTTCCTGTCAGCTGATCTCTGAGGGAGCACACAGCCCATCACTAAATGGCGGCTCAATGGAAAAGATGTAAAAGGGCAATATTTACTGATATATATATTCCAGTTTGGTGAGATTCTTTAATAGGTCACTGAACATAACATATACTACCTGCTGGTTACGTATAAATTCTGGGGGTGTAGTTTCCCTTTAAACTCAAAGCCTTGTCCTGTTATTCAGGAAGACGATTCAAAAGTTTTCAGCAAATATTTCTGGCGGTTGGAATGAACCCAAAACAGGGGTATTCCTATGACAATAGTTTGTTTAATTTACCAGTCAAACATCTTAATTTGAAACATAAACATTGAAAGCTTGTGGGACTTTCCTTCCAATCTTGCATTATGAATAAAGTATTTAAACAAGAGCCGAACATTGATGAGATCTAATGACATCAAATTATCTAATCGGCGGCATTAAGACAGATGGTGAGGGATTTATATTTAAAAATATCTCGTGTGATTAATCTGACGTGGGCCGCGCTGCATGGAGAGGATCGGCTGCATCAATGTCAGAATAAATTAACCGTGGCGACCTGGACGGCGACTGACAATATATAATTTCTATTACAGCTGCTCTGTCCAAAGGGTTCTTTGAAGAACGTTAACCTGGTCCAGGGAAAATAACGAGCAGAAAATGAGTTAGTTATTAAAAAAAGTTTGATTTTCCTGTTTTGTAGTTTGCTACCCAGGGTTTTTCAGCCATAGTGGGACTAACTGGTGCACAATTGGCTTGAGGTCCTACCCCAACCTTGATGGCTGCCTCTGAGGTGAGGTATGAGAGGACTAACCTGCTAGATAGCCAAACCAAGGAGAGTCTGCTCCACCTGGGACTGGGTTAGAAAGCAACTTCTATAAAGGATCTATGCTGTCATCAACTACCTCTTTGGGCAAAGAGGCTCTTCCTCTATCCCCAACCCTCGTTATATTGGTTTCCAGGCCTGGAATCACCCCCGCTCTATAAACTTCCAATGAGTCTCCCATGTATAGACAAACTTAGGGGTAGCTGCCACCTAGTAAGCAAACTCCACCTGCTTCCACGTTTCCATACTGTCATGATATGTCATATAGGTTCCTGGGCCAATCTAGAAACTTCCTAGGAGCTTCCCATACATGGACAATGTTAAGGGGAGCTGCCATTTTTTAAGAGACATCAATGTGCTTCAGAGAGTCTGTACTGTCGCCGTAACTCACTTATGGCAAAGAGACTCTTCATTTATCCACAATTACTTATATATATAGGTTCCTGGGCCTGGGATCCCCCCACTCTAGAAACTTCCTATGGGTCCCCCATGTATAGACAAACTTAGGGGTAGCTGCCACCTAGTAAGCAAACTCCATCTGCTTTAACGTTTCCATACTGTCATGATATGTCATAAAGGTTCCTGGGCCTGAGATCACTGGCACCCTATAAACCTCTTAGGGATTTCCTATACATGGCCAATCTTTTTTTTTTTTTTTTCCTATACATGGCCAATCTGCCATTTTTTAAGAGGCGTTAACGTGCTTCAGAGGGTCTGTACTGTCACCAAAAGTCACTTATGGCAAAGAGAATCTTCCTTTATCCACAATTACCTTTATATATAGGTTCCTGGGCCTGGGATCGCCCCACTTTAGAAACATCCTAGGAGTGTCCCATATGTGGCCAATCTCAAGGGCAGCTGCCATTTTTCAAGAGATGTCAACATGCTTTGGCAGGTCTGTACTGTCACTGAAACCCACTTATGGCAAAGCGACTCTTCCTTTATCCACAATTACTTATATATATATAGGTTCCTGGGCCTGGGATCTCCCCACTCTAGAAACTTCCTAGCAGTTTCCCATACATGGCCAACCTCAGAGGTAGCTGCCATCTACTAACAGAACTCCACCTGCTTCAGAGGGTCTGTACCGTCACCAAATGTTACTTTAGGCAAAGGGTCTCTTCTTCTATCCTCAGCCCCCTTTATATAGGTTCCTGGGCCTGGGATCCCCCCACTGTAAATGTTCTTAGGCGTTTCATGTTACATGTCCAACCTTAGAGGTAGCTGCCATCTACTTACAGAACTTAACCTGCTTCAAAGAGTCCAAACTATTATCAAATATTACTTTAGGCAAAGGGTCTCTTCTATCCTCAGCCACCTTAATATATGTTCCTGGGCCTGGGACCACCCCACTCTAGAGACTTCCTAAAAGCTTCTGATAAAGGGCCAATCATAAGGGCAGCTGTCATCTACTAACAGAACTCCACCTGAATCCGGGTTCTTCACTGTCACCAAATCTCACTTAGGGCAAAAAAGCTCTTCTTCTATCATCAACCCCCTTTATATAGGTTCCTGGGCCTGGGACCCCCCCCCCCCCACTCTAGAAACTTCCTAAAAGCTTCCCATACATGGCCAATCATAAGGGCAACTGTCATCTACTAACAGAACTCCACCTGAATCTGGGTTCTTCACTGTCACCAAATCAAACTTAGGGCAAAAAAAGCTCTTCCTCTATCATCAACCCCGTTTCTATAGGTTCTTAGGCCTAAGGGTTGTCCCACTCAAGTTCTAAGAAGCTTAGGCCAAGCTTAGGGGTAGCTATCACCTTCTAATAGACTGCACTTAGCATTACCCCAGTACAAAATATATTTCACCTCCTTACAAGTGCCTATAAAGAGTAAAGGGGGAGTTATTTTTGGAGCGAGGGTTTCTCCAGTTATTGGGATTATAAAATCAGCGATGGCAGGAATGGGATTAGAAGTGATGTTCTATTTGGCCTTTCCTGATTTGCAATTTCCACATGGTTAAGAACTCAATAAAACAAGAGAAAGAAAAAGTTTAGCTCAGCGATAGTTACGACAAAGGTCAGAAATGCTGTGCGGGAATTTATTCAAGCTCAAAATACACGATATATATACTGAAAACTATGTTAATCCCACAAAATGATCCTCCGGGTGTGACTAACATCACAAGCTTATGATTAATAAACTGACATTATTTGTGATCATTATATGCCAAAGGCTTTTCCTCCCCCCTCTGTCTTGTTTAAGGAAATATTGATTTTCCTTTTGCATTTCATTAAAGCCATTGTAATCAGAAAGTGCTGCACAGTAGAGAGAAGGAGCGATTAGTACGCGCAAAGGTACTGAGTGTAATGATTAAGCTTGTACTGTGTATCCTTCAAGATAATTACTATTGGTGGCTGCAATGATTATCAGAAGGGCCTGATAACGAGACATGGTTATGCATTTATGAGATGCGCATGTATATTCTATAGAATTCAGGGTTTTTTGTTTTTAGAATTTTTTATCTGTTTAATTTGTTAAAAATTTTCTTACACCTACTATTAACGATTATCAGAGCTGTGTTTAGGGGGGGAGACAGAGCAGGGAGTCATAGTGGGGCCTCACAGAGTTGCAGCAGTTTGGAAAACATAGGAGAATTATTATTTCAGTTTTATCTCCGAGCCTGGGAAAGTACTGCAATTGGGGGTTAATAGGGTGAACAGGTGTTTATAGTACCAGAGGAGTTAGTATCCTTTGGGAAGGGACTGGGGCTGTGGGATAGAAGGTATAGTAGGGAGAGATGGTGCGTATAGTAGCAGTGGGATAATAGCCTCTGGGAAGGGACTGGGGCTGTGGGATAGCAGGTATAGTAGGGAGAGATGGTGCCTATAGTAGCAGTGGGGGGATAATAGCCTCTGGGAAGGGACTGGGGCTGTGGGATAGCAGGTATAGTAGGGAGAGATGGTGCCTATAGTAGCAGTGGGGGGATAATAGCCTCTGGGAAGGGACTGGGGCTGTGGGATAGCAGGTATAGTAGGGAGAGATGGTGCCTATAGTAGCAGTGGGGGGATAATAGCCTCTGGGAAGGGACTGGGGCTGTGGGATAGCAGGTATAGTAGGGAGAGATGGTGCCTATAGTAGCAGTGGGGGGATAATAGCCTCTGGGAAGGGACTGGGGCTGTGGGATAGCAGGTATAGTAGGGAGAGATGGTGCCTATAGTAGCAGTGGGGGGATAATAGCCTCTGGGAAGGGACTGGGGCTGTGGGATAGCAGGTATAGTAGGGAGAGATGGTGCCTATAGTAGCAGTGGGGGGATAATAGCCTCTGGGAAGGGACTGGGGCTGTGGGATAGCAGGTATAGTAGGGAGAGATGGTGCCTATAGTAGCAGTGGGGGGATAATAGCCTCTGGGAAGGGACTGGGGCTGTGGGATAGCAGGTATAGTAGGGAGAGATGGTGCCTATAGTAGCAGTGGGGGATAATAGCCTCTGGGAAGGGACTGGGGCTGTGTGATAGCAGGTATAGTAGGGAGAGATGGTGCCTATAGTAGCAGTGGGGGGATAATAGCCTTTGGGAAGGGACTGGGGCTGTGGGATAGTAGGTATAGTAGGGAGAGGTGGTGCCTATAGTAGCAGTGGGGGATAATAGCCTCTGGGAAGGGACTGGGGCTGTGGATAGCAGGTATAGTAGGGAGAGATGGTGCCTATAGTAGCAGTGGGGGGATAATAGCCTTTGGGAAGGGACTGGGGCTGTGGGATAGTAGGTATAGTAGGGAGAGGTGGTGCCTATAGTAGCAGTGGGGGGATAATAGCCTCTGGGAAGGGACTGGGGCTGTGGGATAGCAGGTATAGTAGGGAGAGATGGTGCCTATAGTAGCAGTGGGGGGGATAATAGCCTCTGGGAAGGGACTGGGGCATAGCAGGTATAGTAGGGAGAGATGGTGCCTATAGTAGCAGTGGGGGGATAATAGCCTCTGGGAAGGGACTGGGGCTGTGGGATAGCAGGTATAGTAGGGAGAGATGGTGCCTATAGTAGCAGTGGGGGGATAATAGCCTCTGGGAAGGGACTGGGGCTGTGGGATAGCAGGTATAGTAGGGAGAGATGGTGCCTATAGTAGCAGTGGGGGGATAATAGCCTCTGGGAAGGGACTGGGGCTGTGGGATAGCAGGTATAGTAGGGAGAGATGGTGCCTATAGTAGCAGTGGGGGGATAATAGCCTCTGGGAAGGGACTGGGGCTGTGGGATAGCAGGTATAGTAGGGAGAGATGGTGCCTATAGTAGCAGTGGGGGGGATAATAGCCTCTGGGAAGGGACTGGGGCTGTGGGATAGCAGGTATAGTAGGGAGAGATGGTGCCTATAGTAGCAGTGGGGGTATAATAGCCTCTGGGAAGGGACTGGGGCTGTGGGATAGCAGGTGTGGATGACTTGAGCTGGTAGAGAAGCAAAACATATAATATTCAGCATTTATACCCTACTTCCTTGTAGAACCTTAGTTTCTTAGAAATTACACATTAGACGGAAACTTGTGGGGCCCGGTGGACCAAGAAATATAACATCTTTTACTGCAGGAAACAGTAAAGCTTATTGCAAGGATACCAACTAATAAAGCAAAGGGTTGAGGGAGAGGGACCCCTTGACCTATTATTTTATTTGTAACAATTGCTGGATATTATTAATATTGGTACCAGGGATGTTCAACCTGCAGCTTCCTCAGTAGCTCGAGGCTGGCCGACACCTTCCGTACATGAAATAATGACTTGTTCGTTAATGATTACAGATTCTGTTACATCACAATGAATGGAGTGAGGAAGAAATAGTGTTTTGTTACTCGTGTTTGCGGTCAGATTCCTGCAGAGAGCTTTTGGAATCCAAACCTTTATTGATTATTGGAACAAAATACTCAGAACACGTTGCAAGGTTAAACTAAATGGCAGGTCAGGGAAATGGGAATAAATACAACAAAAACTCCATCGCTTTTTCCTTTGTTCAACCAACAATATGAACCACGTTCCTTCTGTCCTACAGTCTCATTCTCCCAAGAGACAGACATAGAATTATCAATATATTAATGCTTATTTAGTGACAGTCGCACAGTGAGAACTTCTTCAACACAAATGTTCAGTGTTACAGCAATAACAAAATAAAAGGGTCCATAAGGGTCCCACAGAGACACGCTCCCAACCCACATCATTTTACAGTTTTGGGATTAGGCTTAGCACATGAAGCAATCATTTCTTCTTTTTTTATTTGTGCTATTTTGCTTACTGCTACAAAACAACTTGTTTTACTTAATATCCCATTAAAAATTGATAACAATAAAGATGGTCAGGGAACTCTGAGTATTAATCATGTATTATAAGGGATAATGTACCCCCTACTGTAAATGATAAGGATATTAGCAGTCACTGAGGGGTTCTGTGCCCATATAAAGGCACAAGGCTGCAGGCTGAGTTATACAGGGAACTCTGAGTATCGCTCATGTATTATAAGGGATAATGTACCCCCTACTGTAACTGATAAGGATATTAGCAGTCACTGAGGGGTTCTGTGCCCATATAAAGGCACAAGGCTGCAGGCTGAGTTATACAGGGAACTCTGAGTATCACTCATGTATTATAAGGGATAATGTACTCCCTACTGTAAATGATAAGGATATTAGCAGTCACTGAGGGGTTCTGTGCCCATATAAAGGCACAAGGCTGCAGGCTGAGTTATACAGGGAACTCTGAGTATCACTCATGTATTATAAGGGATAATGTACCCCCTACTGTAAATGATAAGGATATTAGCAGCCACTGAGGGGTTCTGTGCCCCCCATATAAAGGCACAAGGCTGCAGGCTGAGTTATACAGGGAACTCTGAGTATCACTCATGTATTATAAGGGATAATGTACCCCCTACTGTAAATGATAAGGATATTAGCAGCCACTGAGGGGTTCTGTGCCCATATAAAGGCACAGTCAGGGTATCTGAATATCAGTTATGTATTATAAAGAATACTATATAATACTGTATGTGAGAAATGTACATAAGAGCACAGGGCCGCAGGGTGATTTATACAAAAAATCTCTGAGTATTCCATTAGGGATAGTTTACTGAGATACATATGGATAAGGAAGGGATCAGTATGAGATGGGCAATGTGACACCATTTAATGACCCAGCACAAGGCTCTAATCCTTCACACAAACCCCTCTCCCCTCTCCCGTCCCACTGCAGAGAAAACATCACGCCCAACTGCTTTCCGCTCATTTCCATTTTCATTTTTCACAGGACTATTTTGGTATGAAAAATTCCGCCATGGAAATATCTATTGACTCGAAACTTGCGGCTTTCAAACAACTCTGTCTTAATTCAAGCAAAAGCTATTAAAGGAAATCAGTATACTCTCCAGTGAGCCTTATATCACTGCCTGCTGAAAGCTTTTCAATGCATTGTTTAAACAAAGCTTTTAAAACACGCAATTAGGAAAAAGAATCATCACTCATGGTTAACTCTGTAGACACCGGAGAGGTCTCAAAGGCAACGGGAACAAAAAGTTTCCTAAAGGCTGTTCAGAGTTCCGCAGAGCTCTGCATTCTTAAAGGGGCTACACCAAGTTTATTCATACAACAGCCAGCTGAGGATCATGGGAACAGTATTTTCTACAATTATTTTACCTTTTTGGAATATTCATACGAATAAAGGCGTTGGTTTCTTTTTTGGAAGAGTCCTGAAGGGTGAATATAGGCAGATAGATCGGAAGGAGCTTCAGAATAGCTTTCAAACATCTGGTACCTTGACTAAACTGGAAAACTGGGCAGCAACTGGGAAATGAGGTTCAATGTGGACAAGTGCGAAGTTATGCACTTTGGTAGAAATAATATAAATGCAAGTTATCTACTGAATGGTAGTTTGTTGGGGGATCCTTAATGGAGATGGATCTGGGGGTTTTTGTAGATAACAAGCTGTGCAACTCTAGGCAGTGTCATTCTGTGGCTACTACAGCAAATAAAGTGCTGTCTTGTATAAAAAAGGGCATTGACTCAAGGGATGAGACATAATTTTGCCCCTTTATAGGTCCCTGGTAAGGCCTCACCATGAGTATGGGGGGCAGTTTTGGGCTCCAGTCCTTAAGAAGGATATTAATGAGCTGGAGAGAGTGCAGAGACTGCAACTAAACTGGTAAAGGGGATGGAAGGGTTAAACTATGAGGTGAGACTGTCAGGGTTGGGGTTGTTTTCTCTGGAAAAGAGGCGCTTGCGAGGGGACATGATTACTCTGTACAAGTACATTAGAGGGGATTATAGGCAGATGGAGGGGGGTTCTTTTTTCCCTTATATCCCAAAACCCAAGGTTCCATTTTTGTTTCTTTTCAGGGCCCAGGGCAGTGGAACAAGCATGAATTTGGGACAATAGGGGGGAATGAGTAGAACTGGGGAAAAATCAGCTTTGCAATTTCTAGACTACTGTGATACCTATTTATAATTTGGCCAACCTTGGGAAATAAGACACGTTCTGCTCTTCTAGAGTGAGATCTTAAGGGTAAGTCTTAGGTGTGTGTTTATCAGAGTTACTAATCCTTCACTTGAGTTCGAATGATTGTTATATACAGTCTTCAGCTTCTGACACCCACGGGGTAGTTCAGAGATCACATTATACCTAAGTGAATCCTTCCATTGAACAAGTTTAAATTTGCTGATCCTATGGACACAAACACCCACACAAACACACAAGAAGGATGGTTGAGACCGTTGATGGTTCCTTTGTATCTCAGGGGTCCCCAAACCCCAGGCCGTGGGCTGTGCTGAACTGGGCCACCTCAGGTCCCATTTACCTGTGATCCCAACTCCATGACAACAGCGATGCGAAGCCCAGGAAGCTTTCTACTGATCGTGAAAAGGACCAAAGTACTTAAAGCTCCATACTTAGCGTCAGGGGGTGTCACCACTTAGGTGGGAGTAAGAAGAGCAAGGGCGCTGGGTGCATCTAGTTGCAGGAAAACAAGCTCAGGCTTCCCACTGATTTTGTATTATGATGAGTTCTATTATACCCACCACCCCTGGTCGACGGAAAAGTCTTGCTTGAAACCGGTCTGTGGTGCAAAAAAGGTTGGAGACCACTGTTGTAGCCCATACGGAAGTACATTTACATGGGGCTGCCCTATATAGAACCCTGCATCGTGCAGAGCTATCAATATCCTTATAGAATTGGAAATGCAAAGAGTATGTCAACTCTGGGAGAAAGAAAGCATTTCAGACATTGATTCTAAAATTGTTTTCATTTATCCCATTTCAGACAAGGATTATTACACATGATTACACTGTTATACTCTTATTACTGGATTTAAACTCATTTCACACAAAGCCAAAATTATTTTATATTGGATTTTTAGCTTTCCATTACTTGTACCTCATACTCACAAAAAGAAAAGAAGCTAAAAAAAGAGAAATAATACAGTTAGATACTGACACTGAGAACAAAGGTAGAAAGCGATGTATAAAGTCAGTTCTGATAGTTCTTCTGATTTGCTACTCTACTCTTGACCTTGATGTCCTAAGCATCTCTGACCCATCCTATAGCTCGGAATGTATCTTCTAACGATCTTACCTCTTCTCAAGAAGACTTTTCTCTGGAACTTCCTATGTTCCTTTAGACTTTCTTTATCTGAAGGAACATAGAACTCACAAGGCAGTATTGGATTAAGTATTAATAGTGCAAATCTCCATTTGTCACCTTGCTACTGGTCAAATGCTTCTGGAGAATTGTCTAATAGCTATCATACTAGTGCTGTCCAAATAATTTTCATGTTATTGCCCATTAATCTAATATGCTCCATGAGATTAAAAGGAGAATTTTTTATTCAGTCAGGTTGCCAGGATGATAAATGGAGAAAGACATTATACATAGGTATGTTTACATAGTTAAGTTGAGTTAAATAAAGACCAAAGGGAATCAAGTTTAAACCTTCCAAGTGAACCCAGCGCACACACACACCAATACTAATTGTAGATTTTAGTATCGCAATAGCCTTGGATATTATGCTTGTTCAAGAACTCATCCAGGCCCCTCTTAAAGGCAGGAACCCCCTACCCAACATCCCCCGGCAGGGCATTCCCCAGCCCCCTCACTGCCCTCACCGTGAGGAACCCCCTACCCAACATCCCCCGGCAGGGCATTCCCCAACCTCCTCACTGCCCTCACCGTGAGGAACCCCCTACCCAACATCCCCCGGCAGGGCATTCCCCAACCTCACTGCCCTCACCGTGAGGAACCCCCTACCCAACATCCCCCGGCAGGGCATTCCCCAACCCCCTCACTGCCCTCACCGTGAGGAACCCCCTACCCAACATCCCCCGGCAGGGCATTCCCCAACCCCCTCACTGCCCTCACCGTGAGGAACCCCCTACCCAACATCCCCCGGCAGGGCATTCCCCAACCCCCTCACTGCCCTCACCGTGAGGAACCCCCTACCCAACATCCCCCGGCAGGGCATTCCCCAACCCCCTCACTGCCCTCACCGTGAGGAACCCCCTACCCAACATCCCCCGGCAGGGCATTCCCCAACCCCCTCACTGCCCTCACCGTGAGGAACCCCCTACCCAACATCCCCCGGCAGGGCATTCCCCAACCCCCTCACTGCCCTCACCGTGAGGAACCCCCTACCCAACATCCCCCGGCAGGGCATTCCCCAACCCCACTGCCCTCACCGTGAGGAACCCCCTACCCAACATCCCCCGGCAGGGCATTCCCCAACCCCCTCACTGCCCTCACCGTGAGGAACCCCCTACCCAACATCCCCCGGCAGGGCATTCCCCAACCCCCTCACTGCCCTCACCGTGAGGAACCCCCTACCCAACATCCCCCGGCAGGGCATTCCCCAACCCCCTCACTGCCCTCACCGTGAGGAACCCCCTACCCAACATCCCCCGGCAGGGCATTCCCCAACCCCCTCACTGCCCTCACCATGAGGAACCCCCTACGCTGCTCCAAATGGAAGCTCCGTTCCTCTAATCTAAAGGGGGGGCCTCTGGTGCGTTGATTATTTTTATGGGAAAAAGAACCCCCCTATCTGCCTATAATCCCCTCTAATGTACTTGTACAGAGTAATCATGTCCCCTCGCAAGCGCCTCTTTTCCAGAGAAAACAACCCCAACCCCGACAGTCTCACCTCATAGTTTAACCCTTCCATCCCCTTTACCAGTTTAGTTGCACGTCTCTGCACTCTCTCCAGCTCATTAATATCCTTCTTAAGGACTGGAGCCCAAAACTGCCCCCCATACTCAGGGTGAGGCCTTACCAGGGACCTATAAAGGGGCAAAATTATGTTCCATCCCTTGAGTCAATGCCCTTTTTTATACAAGACAGCACTTTATTTGCTTTAGTAGCCACAGAATGACACTGCCTGGAATTAGTCAACTTGTTATCTACAAAAAAACCCCAGATCCTTCTCCATTAAGGATACCCCCCCACTGAGGGAATATTACAGACGTGTATTTTGCTGCTACTGACAGAACATGGGAGAATACAAGGCACATTGCAAGCGAGAGGTAAAATAAATGAATATTAACAAATATTCGTAGCAAATACTTCTGGAAAAAGATCAATATTTGAAGTAGTTTCACATTAATGAACTCCAGACACACTTCAATTCATTCCTCATTCAAGGCTAATCCAAGGGCAGAGTATGTTAAGAATAAGAGGGAAAAAATATTGATATTAAAGAGAAAAAGCATCAATTTCCTCATTATCACTCTGACCCACAAGCAATGAGGAATGTATTCCGATTAATTTAATTGCACAATTGGAATATTGTAAAAACTGATCATTACTACAAGCTGAACCCTGACATTGGTCTTCATTTCTGATTTGTGGTTATTCAGTTGTTTAGCTTTATGTTCGGCAGCTCTCCAGTTTGGTATTTCGGCAGCTACCTTGTTGCTAGGATCTTAAGTGCCCTAGAAACCAGGCTGTGATTTGAATGAAAGACTGGAATATGAATAGGCAAAGGTCTAAACACGTAGAAAAGCAAATAAAAATGGAGAGATAGAATTGTAGCCTCACAGAGCAATCGTTTTTTACTGTCTGGGGTCAATGACCCCCATCTGAAACAGGCAGAAAAGCAGATAACAAAAAAATCCTATAAATAATGAAGACCAATGGCAACGTTGCCATGGACAGGACATTACATAACATAGCTTAAATATGAACCTCCTGTTTAAAATGAAATGGGGCAGTATGGACTTTCCATAATTCAGAGCTTTCTGGATAACGGGTTTCAAGATAGGACATTCCAAACCTGCATAGTGGCTGTAACCTCCACCAGTTCCCCCCCCCCCCCATAAAGTGTTTGGGTGGGTTATAAAAAACGACTGCTAATTTTAATTCTTTATTCATTGATATGTTTTGGCAGGTTAGAAGAGGTTTTTGGGGTTTTTGGATAACAGGTCCCATACCTGTAGTGAGTGGCGGCCATCAGTGTTAGAACCTAAGATTAAGCCTCACTGGGGCAAGTCTGGTGGCTGCGACACCTGATCACTTAGATCAGTGATCCCCAACCAGTGGCTCAGGGCAACATGTTGCTCCCCAACCCCTTGGGTGTTGCTCTCAGTGCCCCCAAACCAGGGAGTTATTTTTGAATTCCTGACTTGGGGGCAAGTTTTGGTTGAATAAAAACAAGATTTCCTACCAAATAAAGTCCCTGTAAGCTGATAGGGTGCATAGAGGCCCCTAATAGCCAATCACAGCCCTTATTTGGCACCTCCATGAACTTTTATGGTGCTTGTGTTGCTCCCCAACCCCTTGGGTGTTGCTCTCAGTGCCCCCAAACCAGGGAGTTACGTTTGAATTCCTGACTTGGGGGCAAGTTTTGGTTCAATAAAAACAAGATTTCCTACCAAATAAAGCCCCTGTAAGCTGATAGGGTGCATAGAGGCCCCTAATAGCCAATCACAGCCCTTATTTGGCACCTCCATGAACTTTTATGGTGCTTGTGTTGCTCCCCAACCCCTTGGGTGTTGCTCTCAGTGCCCCCAAACCAGGGAGTTACGTTTGAATTCCTGACTTGGGGGCAAGTTTTGGTTGAATAAAAACAAGATTTCCTACCAAATAAAGCCCCTGTAAGCTGATAGGGTGCATAGAGGCCCCTAATAGCCAA
Organism: Xenopus tropicalis; assembly: GCF_000004195.4. Taxonomy (NCBI): domain Eukaryota; kingdom Metazoa; phylum Chordata; class Amphibia; order Anura; family Pipidae; genus Xenopus; species Xenopus tropicalis. Next base: position 170,403,920 of record NC_030678.2, on the reverse strand, counting down.
TCACAGCCCTTATTTGGCTCCTCCATGAACTTTTATGGTGCTTGTGTTGCTCTCCAAGTCTTTTTACATTTGACTGTGGCTCACGAGTAAGATTGGGGATCCCTGACTTAGAGAATGAAGTCTGAGTGTCCTTGGATGGTTCAAGTGCTGCTTGTTCTATGCTGAGCTGCTCTTTGTTATTTTTGGTAAGAGGTGTGGTCAGGCAGGAATAGGGGGGTCCATGGTACTTTATGGAAAATGGGTATATTGCCAAGGATTCAGAACCTCTCACACAGTCACACCTCTCACACCCACCACAGTGTTATATGAGTGATGCAGGGGGGTATCCAGGGGCGCTTCTGCCATTAGGCGAGTTGAGAAACTCGCCTCAGGCGGCAGAAGCGCCCCAGTTACCAGGGGCGGCAAAAAGCCGCTCCTGGTAATTTTAAGAGCCGAATTTCCGGTTTTTAAACCAGAAAATTCGTCTCTTCTAGTGCAGAGAGCGCAATTGCGCTCTCTGCACTAGCGATCTCACCGCCCCCAGACCCGCTCCTGCGCTCAGAAGGTAAGCGCTGGGGAGCGGGGGGGCGGCATCCAGGAGCCGCCTTAGGCGGCGATATGTCCAGAATCGCCCCTGGGGGTATCCCTTCTACACGTCTCTGAAAAGTTTTCTCCCTCGTAAATAAGCCGACAAAGAAACATCTAGTAACTAACTGTCATTTAACCCTCTAGCTGGCCAGAACGGCAGCACTGAATCATGACATTAGCAGTGTAAAACTTCTAATACCATGAAACTAAAGAGAATAAAAATCATATTTACATTGCTGTATATCTGCCACCCATGCATCACATTAGAGCATACCTAACCTGCAGAATCTATTACCCAGTTATTCTTAGGTCTCATCCAAGGCTGAACCCATGGGCGTCCACAGAAGGGGGGCAAGAGGGGGCACTTGCCCCCCCCTGGAAAAGTAGCAAAAAAACAAAAACCTTACTCCGTTTCTGCACTTTCCTCTCAAGCCCGTTTTTGCTGTGCTCCGATTGGATCTTTCTTCTTGTGGATTCTCCAATCAGAGCACAGCTTCCTTGACAGACAGTAAAATTGACCAATCAGAGCACAGATGCACACAGGGATCGGGAGATTTTGCAAACTGGAAACAGAAATGAAGACTGAAAAGAACAATCTGCAGCTGTAACTTTACCTGAGAACCAACTCTCAACTTTTGCTGCAGTTTTCATCCCACAGGTACTATACACAGGTACTATACCCAGGCACTATACACAGGTACTATACCCAGGTACTATACACAGGTACTATACACAGGCACTATACACAGGTACTATACCCAGGTACTATACACAGGTACTATACCCAGGCACTATACCCAGGTACTATACACAGGTACTATACCCAGGTACTATACACAGGTACTATACCCAGGTACTATACACAGGTACTATACCCAGGTACTATACACAGGTACTATACACAGGCACTATACACAGGTACTATACCCAGGTACTATACACAGGTACTATACCCAGGCACTATACCCAGGTACTATACACAGGCACTATACACAGGTACTATACACAGGCACTATACACAGGTACTATACACAGGTACTATACCCAGGTACTATACACAGGTACTATACCCAGGTACTATACACAGGTACTATACCCAGGTACTATACACAGGTACTATACCCAGGTACTATACACAGGTACTATACCCAGGTACTATACACAGGTACTATACACAGGTACTATACCCAGGCACTATACCCAGGTACTATACACAGGTACTATACCCAGGTACTATACACAGGTACTATACCCAGGTACTATACACAGGTACTATACCCAGGTACTATACACAGGTACTATACACAGGCACTATACACAGGTACTATACCCAGGTACTATACACAGGTACTATACCCAGGCACTATACCCAGGTACTATACACAGGCACTATACACAGGTACTATACACAGGCACTATACCCAGGTACTATACACAGGCACTATACCCAGGTACTATACACAGGCACTATACACAGGTACTATACCCAGGTACTATACACAGGTACTATACCCAGGCACTATACACAGGTACTATACCCAGGTACTATACACAGGTACTATACACAGGCACTATACACAGGTACTATACCCAGGTACTATACACAGGTACTATACCCAGGCACTATACCCAGGTACTATACACAGGTACTATACCCAGGTACTATACACAGGTACTATACCCAGGTACTATACACAGGCACTATACACAGGTACTATACCCAGGTACTATACCCAGGCACTATACACAGGTACTATACACAGGCACTATACCCAGGCACTATACCCAGGTACTATACCCAGGTACTATACCCAGGCACTATACCCAGGTACTATACACAGGCACTATACCCAGGCACTATACCCAGGTACTATACACAGGCACTATACACAGGTACTATACGCAGGTACTATACACAGGTACTATACCCAGGCACTATACCCAGGTACTATACACAGGTACTATACCCAGGTACTATACACAGGTACTATACCCAGGCACTATACCCAGGTACTATACACAGGTACTATACCCAGGTACTATACACAGGTACTATACCCAGGCACTATACACAGGCACTATACACAGGCACTATACCCAGGCACTATACACAGGCACTATACACAGGTACTATACCCAGGCACTATACACAGGCACTATACGCAGGTACTATACGCAGGTACTATACCCAGGCACTATACACAGGTACTATACACAGGTACTATACCCAGGCACTATACACAGGTACTATACACAGGTACTATACCCAGGCACTATACACAGGTACTATACACAGGTACTATACCCAGGCACTATACACAGGTACTATACCCAGGCACTATACACAGGTACTATACACAGGTACTATACACAGGTACTATACACAGGCACTATACCCAGGCACTATACCCAGGCACTATACACAGGCACTATACCCAGGTACTATACACAGGCACTATACACAGGTACTATACCCAGGTACTATACCCAGGCACTATACCCAGGCACTATACCCAGGCACTATACCCAGGCGCTATACACAGGCGCTATACCCAGGCGCTATACCCAGGCGCTATACCCAGGCGCTATACCCAGGCACTATACCCAGGCACTATACACAGGCACTATACACAGGTACTATACCCAGGTACTATACCCAGGCACTATACCCAGGCACTATACCCAGGCACTATACCCAGGCGCTATACACAGGCGCTATACCCAGGCGCTATACCCAGGCGCTATACCCAGGCACTATACCCAGGCACTATACCCAGGCACTATACACAGGCACTATACACAGGTACTATACACAGGCACTATACCCAGGCACTATACCCAGGCACTATACACAGGCACTATACCCAGGTACTATACACAGGCACTATACACAGGTACTATACCCAGGTACTATACCCAGGCACTATACCCAGGCACTATACCCAGGCACTATACCCAGGCACTATACACAGGCGCTATACCCAGGCGCTATACCCAGGCGCTATACCCAGGCACTATACCCAGGCACTATACCCAGGCACTATACACAGGCGCTATACCCAGGCGCTATACCCAGGCGCTATACACAGGCGCTATACCCAGGCACTATACCCAGGTACTATACCCAGGTACTATACCCAGGTACTATACCCAGGTACTATACCCAGGCACTATACCCAGGCACTATACACAGGTACTATACACAGGCACTATACACAGGTACTATACACAGGTACTATACAGTTCTAAAGAATCACTAGCTGACATTAAATTGTTTTTTGCCTGACCTGACATCTATAATAATTTATAATCTATCCCCTACCCTAACACATGGAGGGTAAGTTAACTCTTTCCCTCTGAAAAAGCTCATTGTGAGTTTATATATGTGTTGTTGTTTTTTGCACTTACTATTTTTTTTTTTTTTTGTCATTGTTTTGTTCATTTATAGTAAGTTACAGTGGGGCCAATGCTGTGTATCAGTGCCAGTGTTATAGTGCCAGGGCCTGAATATCTGCCCTCCGTACCCACTGCTTCTCATGGCATATAATGTGCTGGGTTTGTAAATACGGACTGCGTCTCACTGTATATAATGGGGAGTCAGTACCCACTGCCTTTCTTGCTATAAAACTAACATAAACACATCTAAAGGGGTGGTTCACTTTTAAGTTAACCTTTAGTATGTTATAAAATGGCCTATTCCTAGCAACTTTGCAATTGGTCTTTCTAATTAATTTTTTTGAATAATTTGCCTTTCTCTTCTGCCTCTATACAGATTTCAAATGGGGGCCAAAAAATATTGCTCTGTGAGGCTACAATTTTAATATTATTATAATTTTGTATTACTTATTTTTCTAAGTAGGCCCCTTAACTATTCATATTCCCATCTCTTGTTTAAACCCCTACCTGGTTGCTAGGGTAAATAAGACCCTAGCAACCAGATAGCTGCTGAAATACCAAATGGAGAGCTGCTGAACAAAAAGCTAAATAACTGAAAAACCATTAAAAATAAAAGTGAATTCGAATGCGAACTACCCCTTTAAGCTAACTGATCCCAAACACAAATGTTTGCAGATCCCCTAACAGAAGTGCGCGTATGAATACTTTTACATACTAAACATTTTAGGGTAAAAAAAAAAAGCACCCCCACCCACACTTTTGTACAGTATCCCTGGGAGTCAGTGGGAACGGCAAGGGGTAGTTGGGAGGTTAACTTTTTACGCCAGCAGCGAATCCACTAAGTGTCACATTAGCTGTAGGTCAGTCTGTGTATGGGCCATATTTAGCCTCCCCTAGTATCATCCTGCAAAAAAAATATATATATTTTTATATATATATATATATATATATTTGTCTGTTGCAGGATGATGCTAGCTTACTTGCCCCCACTTGGAAAATTTTCTGCGGACGCCCATGGCTGAACCAGTAGGATGTAGAAATTCTGACCCAGTTTAAACAATAAGAAGGATATAAAACATAAAATGACTCCTACAACCCTGAGCAATGGGATCATAAATGCGAACCAAACAAAATGCACAAAAATACTGGCACAACAGGACTTATTTAAGCGGGATGAACCCTGCTATTTTATTAGTTGCAAACCGTGTCAAGTTTCGGGGACATAAATGTGAATACATTCAGGGTCGACATGCCTATGATTAAGTACCATGTAGGTACGAAACGCGTTAGGCTTTGTAGCATTATGTATTAGTATAAATAAACTTTTTTGATTTTACTTCATTTTTCTGAGCTACCGCTGAATACTTTTTTCATCTATTTCCAGAGTGCTGCCTTCTTATATTTTGGACATTCAGGGTCGGAATGGGCCGGTGGGAAAACTCATTGCATAGGACGGGAGGCGGGCCCTGGAGATTGAGAAGGGGGCCTTCAAGTCAGAACACCCAGTGGGCCTTTGCTTCCCAAGTCCAATATTGAATACATTACCTATATAACTACTGCTTCTCTTTATACTCAAAAAAACCCATTCCCTTTGAAATGCTGCACCCATTATATCATGCCAAAGAGGCAAGAGTGGCATTGTATCTGATGGGTTAAGCAATCCTCAGAACTCCCCCTAGGGCCCATCAAGGATCCTGACATGTAGGTACTGGTGTAACTATAGATTCCGCAAATTGCGCGGGGGGGGGGGGGGGGGTACAGGGAGGCCTGGATCATACTGGTACTGCTGTATAGAAATCCCCTCTCCCCTGCTAACCCTCCTACCTGAAAATGTCTGCCCCTAATAAGTGCTAGTGGGAATGCCCAAGTGAATGGGGATGGGGGGTTGTTGTGCACACTAGGCCCCTTTGTGAGGGGTCAGAGAGCCATATAGTTACGCCACAGCATGTAGGGCCCACTTTCACAATGATTAGATATAGACAAATGGCATAGGAAATAAAGAAGGGTTAGTGGGAAATCTTCATGGCTGGGTCCCACCAGGGCCTGGGCCCTATTGGGCCACACATAGGAGAAAGGAGATTTTTCTTTTAGGGAAGGCTAAAACCACATGGCACAAAGTGGAGAAACATCCAAGCATATCGTATATTCTGGATTCTGTAATTAATGCACATATAGTAATGAGCTTTGATCAGGTAATGATAATAAATTAGCAACCAACATGCCGTAGAATGAACAGGGGGTTAATTCTGCTGCTTCATCAGCTCAATTAATATTTACTTCAATGTGCAACAACAACTACTGTATAACGGATAATTCTTTTAGTCCCAATGTTCTAGCCGCACTAATCTAATTTCAGTCTTCTAACTCCTCCATTCCCCTTCTTTCAGCTCAGGTCTTCTCCATCCTTTCCTATCAGCCTCCAGCCTTCAGATTCCCATCTTTTGTCCAAACCATGACCTGGTTGCTAGGGTTAATAAGACCCTAGCAACAAAATAGTTGCTAAAATACCAAACTGGAGAGCTGCCGAACCAAAAGCTAAATAACCATAGCACACAGAAAATGAAGACCAGTTGCAAATTGTCTCAGAAAATCCATGTCTACATCACGGTAAAAGTTAATTTAAAGGTGAACTTCCCCTTTAATAGACGTTTGGCAAGATAGAGAAATAAGAAACAGAGGCAAAAGAGAATAACTCACATCTTAAAGACCACGTTACACATCCCCAATATGTAATAAAAGGCACTAAGTTTGCCCAGGGGCAGTAACCCATAGCAACCAATAAGATGTTTGCATTTAAACAGGTGACCAGTAAATGCTTCACGCTGATTGGTTGCTATGGGTAAGTGCACTGAGGCGAACGTATTGCCTTTTATTTACCTTTACATAACCCCATTTAAATTGAATGTCCGATTATAGGATCAGGTTGAGGGGGTTAGAGCTTATAACACTGGGTAAGATATAGAGGGAGGGTTCTCTATGTTGCAGGAAAATAGGATAATAATGGGCTAATAGCATCTATTTTAGAACAACTTCTACACAGTGTGTCCCATTGAAATCCCCAGAACCTTTTCTGGTTCTGGTTCTCCCTTCCAGCCATTACGTTGGATTTATGAGTGACAATACGTTCAAAAGCCCAGGCAGGGGCCACAGGATATAGTTTGACTATAGCGTAACCCTTTCATGGCTGTAACCAAGCCAACGGCACGGCTAGATCGGTTTAGAGCATGGGGTACACGCAACTCAATCCTTCAGGATGGGCCTTCCCTATGTGGAAGGGACCAAACGGAGCTGTGGTGTAGTGCAACTACAACCCACTGTAGCTGTGTGCAGTGCAGAGTAACAAATGGGCGCCAGAAGGTTCTTGCAGTTGAACAGTAGAACTGGTTTATTGTCAATAATATGCAGGGTTAGTGCAATATACTCACATACAGCAGTTCAGCATAGCATTTCCCTGAAGACAGCACAGAGAGGGTGCCACACTCCTCAGGTTGGGTAACTCCCTCCTCAGGTTGGGTACCTCCCTCCTCAGGTTGGGTACCTCCCTCCTCAGGTTGGGTACCTCCCTCCTCAGGTTGGGTAACTCCCTCCTCAGGTTGGGTACCTCCCTCCTCAGGTTGAACACCTCTAGCCCTCAGGTTGGGTACCTCCCTCCTCAGGTTGAACACCTCTAGCCCTCAGGGCCCCACTGCAACACACTACCTGCCTATGTCTAACCCGCGGCCCTACGCTAAGGCAACAGTGCCTGAATGGAAGGGACTCCCACAGCTACTTTCCCCTGAGCCAAACTGCTCGTGCTCTCTCCCCTCACTATCTCACTCTCCTAGAAAGTGCTCCACAAAACTTGCTCTCTAACTGCTCCTCATTCACGGGGTCCCTGTCCCCCGACTTCACCAGAGAGGATGATAACACTCTGGGGCAATAAGGCTTTACTGGGGCCTAGTCCTGCTCCAGGGCTCAATGCTCCTTCCCCTGTGAGCAAAGGCAGCCAAAGAGACAGACCCACCCCCTGCTAAACACTATATCAGAGTGCCCAGGGAGGGGTCTCCCTATTAACCAATAAACACGCACATGCAAACTCAAAACTGATACATGGGTCTTTGCCCAGTAACAGCACAAAACCAGGAAGCTGCAGGGTTTAAATGAGAAAGAAAGGTAAAAACTCAGTAAGCTTGTAAATACAGCCATAAGCGCTCACAGAAATGCTGCACTGACTTGACTCTGTCAAAAGATTTCTTGTGTCTGTAATTCATGTGCCAGAGACACACAGCTCTCTGTGAGGCTTTATGGGAACTTTCTTTACATAGCCCAGCGTTTTTTTCTTCCTGTTTGGCTTCTGATCTTCTGAACAGGTGAAATGTATGTATGTATATAAATCTTTATTTATAAAGTGCTACTTATGTACGCAGCGCTGTACAGTAGAATACATTAATACAAACGGGGTTATTAAGATAATAATAGATAAATACACAGTATAACAATAAATACAGATAGATACAAGATAAGATAAGAGTCAAAGACACAAGAGGATGGAGGTCCCTGCCCCGTAGAGCTTACAATCTATATGGGAGGGTAACTTACAGACACAAATAGGCAAATGCAGTATAAGTGCTGTAGGTCACAGTGGGTGACACTACAATATAAGTGCTGATTCCCAGATCAGGTGCTGGGTGAGTGCTCCAAAAGGTAGTCTTTAATATGGGGAGACTTAAGGGCACTATTGAGAGAACTGAAGGAATGCCTGTAGCTTGGGATTAACTCTTTATTAGCCTTTCCTTCTCCTTTACGCTGAACTTGAACTAGACCCATGCCCTGGGCTCTCAGTACACACCCACCCTGTTCCTCAGGTGGAAGCAAAGAGAGGTGCCACCACCTTTCCCAACACTATACCAAATTGAGGCAGGAAGTGGTCATCATACCTGCTAGCCAATAGCATACATATGTTAATGAACTCACTTAGATACATTCCCTTCTGCCCAGCAGAGTGCCATTGAGCCCTATGGGAGACTTTCCTTGGGCCGGGTTGGAGCTGCAGAGTGCCATTGAGCCCTATGGGAGACTTTCCTTGGGCCGGGTTGGAGCTGCAGAGTGCCATTGAGCCCTATGGGAGACTTTCCTTGGGCCGGGTTGGAGCTGCAGAGTGCCATTGAGCCCTATGGGAGACTTTCCTTGGGCCAGGTTGGAGCTGCAGAGTGCCATTGAGCCCTATGGGAGGCTTTCCTTGGGCCAGGTTGGAGCTGCAGAGTGCCATTGAGCCTATGGGAGACTTTCCTTGGGCCAGGTTGGAGCTGCAGAGTGCCATTGAGGCCCTATGGGAGGCTTTCCTTGGGCCAGGTTGGAGCTGCAGAGTGCCATTGAGCCCTATGGGAGACTTTCCTTGGGCCGGGTTGGAGCTGCAGAGTGCCATTGAGCCCTGTGGGAGACTTTCCTTGGGCCAGGTTGGAGCTGCAGAGTGCCATTGAGCCCTGTGGGAGACTTTCCTTGGGTTGGAGCTGCAGAGTGCCATTGAGCCCTATGGGAGACTTTCCTTGGGTTGGAGCTGCAGAGTGCCATTGAGCCCTATGGGAGACTTTCCTTGGGCCGGGTTGGAGCTGCAGATTGCCATTGAGCCCTATGGGAGACTTTCCTTGGGCCAGGTTGGAGCTGCAGAGTGCCATTGAGCCCTATGGGAGGCTTTCCTTGGGCCAGGTTGGAGCTGCAGAGTGCCATTGAGCCCTATGGGAGGCTTTCCTTGGGCCAGGTTGGAGCTGCAGAGTGCCATTGAGCCCTATGGGAGGCTTTCCTTGGGCCAGGTTGGAGCTGCAGAGTGCCATTGAGCCCTATGGGAGGCTTTCCTTGGGCCAGGTTGGAGCTGTAGAGTGCCATTGAGCCCTGTGGGAGACTTTCCCTTGGGCCGGGTTGGAGCTGCAGAGTGCCATTGAGCCCTATGGGAGGCTTTCCTTGGGCCAGGTTGGAGCTGCAGAGTGCCATTGAGCCCTATGGGAGACTTTCCTTGGGCCGGGTTGGAGCTGCAGATTGCCATTTGAGCCCTATGGGAGACTTTCCTTGGGCCGGGTTGGAGCTGCAGAGTGCCATTGAGCCCTATGGGAGACTTGGCTTCCTTGGGCCGGGTTGGAGCTGCAGAGTGCCATTGAGCCCTATGGGAGACTTTCCTTGGGCCGGGGTTGGAGCTGCAGAGTGCCATTGAGCCCTATGGGGAGCTTTTCCTTGGCGCCAGGGTTGGAGCTGGCAGAGTGCCATTGAGCCCTATGGGAGGCTTTTCCTTGGGCCAGGGTTGGAGCTGCAGAGTGCCATTGAGCCCTGTGGGAGGACTTTCTTTGGGCCGGGTTGGAGCTGCAGAGTGCCATTGAGCCCTATGGGAGACTTTCCTTGGGCCGGGTTGGAGCTGCAGAGAGTGGCCATTGAGCCCTATGGGAGACTTTCCTTGGGCCGGGTTGGAGCTGCAGAGTGCCATTGAGCCCTATGGGAGACTTTCCTTGGGCCGGGTTAGGAGCTGCAGAGTGCCATTGAGCCCTATGGGAGACTTTCCTTGGGCCGGGTTGGAGCTGCAGAGTGCCATTAGAGCCCTATGGGAGACTTTCCTTGGGCCGGGTTGGAGCTGCAGAGTGCCATTGAGCCCTATGGGAGACTTTCCTTGGGCCCGGGTTGGAGCTGCAGAGTGCCATGAGCCCTATGGGAGACTTTCCTGGCCGGGTTGGAGCGCAGAGTGCCATTTGAGCCCTATGGGAGCTTTCCTTGGGCCGGTTGGAGGCATGCAGAGTGCCATTGTAGCCCTATGGGAGACTTTCCTTGGGCAGGGTTGGAGCTGCAGAATGGGCCAATTGAGGCCCTCTGGAGGCTTTCCTTGGGCCGGGGTTGGAGCTGCAGAAGTGCCATTGAGCCTATGGGCGACTTGTCCTTGGGCCGGGTTGGAGCTGCAGGAGTGCCATTCGAGCCCTAATGGGAAGACTTTCCTTGGGCCAGGTTGGATGCTGCAAAGAGTGCCATTGAAGCCCTATGGGCAGACTTTCGCTTGGGGCCGGGTTGGAGCTGCATGAAGTGCCATTGAGCCCTATGGGAGACTTCCTTGGGCCGGGTTGGAGCTGGCAGAGTGCCATTGAGCCCTATGGGAAGAACTTTCCTTGGGCCGGGTTGGAGCTGGCAGAGTGCCATTGAGCCTATGGGGAGACCTTCCTTGGCGCGGGTTGTGAGGCTGCAGAGTGCCATTGATGCTATGGGAGACTTCTTGGCAGAGTGCATTGAGCCCTATGGGAGACTTTCCTTGGGCCGGGTTGGAGCTGCCAGAGTGCCATTGAGCCCTATGGGAGACTTTCCTTGGGCCGGGTTGGAGCTGCAGAGTGCCATTGAGCCCTATGGGAGGCTTTCCTTGGGCCGGGTTGGAGCTGCAGAGTGCCATTGAGCCCTATGGGAGACTTTCCTTGGGCCGGGTTGGAGCTGCAGAGTGCCATTGAGTCCTATGGGAGGCTTCCAATACGAAAAAGTCGTGACAATTCGCGCAAGTTGTAATGGTTACAAAAAAGTCGTGACAATTTACGAAAAAGTCGTAACAGCGACGAAAAAATCGCAAAACATACGAAAAAGTCGCAAAATGTTCGTTTTCCAATACGAATTTTTCCCATTCGGATTGGTGGATTAGTAAATGTGCCCCTATGGGTCCCTGCGCACTTACTTCCACTTTGCCAATATAAATTCTCAAGTTGCGAAATCCATTTAGCAAATATTTTTTTCACCACCAAATTCGAACGCAGAGTGTGCGCATAAATCTTCACAATTTGCCATTATGCCATGTTTGAAAAAACTCTTAAGGACAATCGCACTGCTTATAAAAAATTCCCAATTATATTTGCACAATAAATGCACCAATCTTGTCCAGCTTGATAAATATAAACACGGGCAGGGCAAATACGTTCATTGTGCGATCCTACGGCGGGCGAACGTTATAAATGAGCCCCACTGAGAACCCCGGGACCAATGCAAAATGAGCAAAGCCGAGCAATAAGCAATAAAAACAAACAAACCACCCAGGACCATCGTTTCATATTTTCTACAATTCTGTGCTATTTGTCTCGCAAATTATATTTTCCGCTCGGCATTTCTGCAAAACTTTTAAGCCCAGGAAATTTATGATATTTCATTTGCTGCCTTTTATAGAGAGAAAATCAAGCGTACAACGGAGATTTGTTCCCAAACGTACCCGAATTAGTATATTTCCAGCCGTTCGTCTCCCATTGCTGATGGCACATTATCAACCCCACGTGTTCCGTTTCTTACAGTTGTGACTACTCGTTTCTTTCTTTTTTTGACGTAGAGGCATTTATTGTTTATGGGACACCACGAGGCATAGATAACATGCAGAAATGGTTGTCATCCAATGAGATATACTCAGAAGGTGGTAGAGTTTTATTTGGGACAAGCATTCAAAGATTAAGACAGGAACATTTCACATACTAACTAAAGCATATGTGCTATGAATATAAATAGGGAGGTAGAGACATTACTATATCCTCTTGCTGGAAAACAGGTTTATTGGCATTTAGAGATTTATTCATAAAACATTTATTTACTCTATTATATAGTTTACTGTTATGAAATAATGCATTTTATCAAGCAATATATTTATATTTAAACAATAAATTTGGGCATGATATCCAGAATTGCTTGCTTTGGCAAGAAATACAGGTATCAGACCCCTTATCGGGAAAACCATTATCCAGAAAGTTCTGAAATACGGAAAGGCCATCTCCCATAGACTCCATTATAGGCAAATAATTCTAATTTTTAAAAATGATTTCCTTTTCTCTGTAATAATAAAACAGTACCTGTACTTGATCCCAACTAAGATATAATTACCCCTTATTGGGGCAGAACAGTCCTATTGGGTTTATTTAATGGTTAAATGATTCCCTTTTCTCTGTAATAATAAAACAGTACCTGTACTTGATCCCAACTAAGATATAATTACCCCTTATTGGGGGCAGAACAATCCTATTGGGTTTATTTAATGGTTAAATGATTCCCTTTTCTCTGTAATAATAAAACAGTACCTGTACTTGATCCCAACTAAGATATAATTACCCCTTAATGGGGCAGAACAGCCCTATTGGGTTTATTTAATGGTTAAATGATTCCCTTTTCTCTGTAATAATAAAACAGTACCTGTACTTGATCCCAACTAAGATATAATTACCCCTTAATGGGGCAGAACAGCCCTATTGGGTTTATTTAATGGTTAAATGATTCCCTTTTCTCTGTAATAATAAAACAGTACCTGTACTTGATCCCAACTAAGATATAATTACCCCTTAATGGGGCAGAACAGCCCTATTGGGTTTATTTAATGGTTAAATGATTCCCTTTTCTCTGTAATAATAAAACAGTACCTGTACTTGATCCCAACTAAGATATAATTACCCCTTATTGGGGGCAGAACAGCCCTATTGGGTTTATTTAATGGTTAAATGATTCCCTTTTCTCTGTAATAATAAAACAGTACCTGTACTTGATCCCAACTAAGATATAATTACCCCTTATTGGAGCCAAAACCATCCTATTGGGTTTAATTACTGCTTAAGTATTTTTTTTAGTAGACTTAAGATAGGAGATCTGAATTATGGAAAGACCCCTTATCCAGAAAACCCCAGGTCCAAAGCATTCTGGATAATGGGTCCCATACCTGTATAGGCATGTTGGTTGTTTTATCATTGATGAACCTGCATACCCCATCAGGTTGTTCTGTGACCCACCGGATTACAGGATTCATAGGAAGCAAAGAGTGAACGAATGAGTTGTACAGTGAGGTCATTATATTGGGACAGGGAAATATGGCTGCAAGGGGATGATTAAAGGTTTCTGTTGCTGCTGAGAAGGTAGGGATGAAATGAGGTTATGATGGGAAATAGTAGGTGGGCATAAGTGGGAATGGTGCTGAAGACTATAGGGTCCATTTATAACAGCACTTGGTTGCGGCTGTGCAAAACTGAATACCATTCATTATAGATATTTGCCTCCAGAGCTGCTTCTTGATAGTGACCAAGACCAGGGCTGATATTACACATTTACTGGCAATGTATTGGTTTGTAATAACTTCTTATTCTGCCCATAATCTGCCCCAATTCCTACACAATATTACTTTTTTTGTACCCCCAAGAATCTGCTTAATGGAATCTGTGCTGTGCCAATCAACATCATAGCTCTGCCCCTTTACATCGCTGTCTCACCCGTCCTACAATATTGCCCTGCCCCTACATACCATTGGCCTGCCCCCTTCATTAGCCAGCTGGTATTCATTTAGACTAGAGATCCCCAACCTTTTTTTTACTTGTGAGCCACACGCAGATGTAAAAAGTGTTGGGGGCCACACAAGCATGAAAAAGTTCTTTGGGGGTGCCAAATAAGGGTTGTGATTGGCTATTTGGTTGCCCCATGGGGACTGCTGGCCTGCAGGAGGCTCTGCTTGGGGTAAAACTGTATCTCTGGGCTTCCAAAACTTGTCTCCAAGCCAGAAATGTAAAAATGGCTCCTAATTTGAGGCCACTGGAAGCAACATCAAAGGGGGTGGTGAGTGACATGGTGCCCCCGAGCCACTGGTTGGGGATCACTGATTTAGACAAAAAGGGGGCCACCCTAGTTAGGGAGAATTCCCCATGTGCCTCTCCCAACCCACCCCCTACCTTACGAGCCATTCAAATAAACAAAGTGCAATGGAGTCCAATGGCAGCTAAAAAGGACAAGGCTGCCCTGTCCCCACTGGTGCTCTTGCCTACACTTTGCATTGTTCTTTTTATCGCACAAGCAAAAGGCACTTTTCCACCCCCCTTGCATCCGGGGTATCTGTTAGTGATCCCCTAAAAGGTCTGTTTTACTAAAGAACAATGAGAAACTACCCCAGAACATAAACTCTTATGTTTACTACAAAGCAAATGAATAAAACTCATTTTTGGTGTATTTCCTGCAGACCTTTCAAAACACGCCCCTCATTATTATAAACCATAAAAAAATACAATATCATTATTATTATTAACTTTTATTTATAAAGCGCCAACATATTCCACAGCGCTGTACAATAAGTGGGTTTCATACATTGGGCATACAGAGTAACATATAAAGCAACCAGTAACCGATACAGGAGGGGAAGGGAGCCCTGCCCAAAAGAGCTTACACTCTACAGGGAATTACTGCATTTCATACATTGGGCATACAGAGTAACATATACAGCAACCAATAACCGATACAGGAGGGGAAGGGAGCCCTGCCCAAAAGAGCTTACACTCTACAAGGAATTACTGCATTTCATACATTGGGCATACAGAGTAACATATAAAGCAATCAGTAACCGATACAGGAGGGGAAGGGAGCCCTGCCCAAAAGAGCTTACACTCTACAAGGAATTACTGCATTTCATACATTGGACATACAGAGTAACATATAAAGCAATCAGTAACCGATACAAGAGGGGAAGAGAGCCCTGCCCAAAAGAGCTTACACTCTACAAGGAATTACTGCATTTCATACATTGGGCATACAGAGTAACATATAAAGCAATCAGTAACCGATACAGGAGGGGAAGGGAGCCCTGCCCAAAAGAGCTTACACTCTACAAGGAATTACTGCATTTCATACATTGGGCATACAGAGTAACATATAAAGCAATCAGTAACCGATACAGGAGGGGAAGGGAGCCCTGCCCAAAAGAGCTTACACTCTACAGGGAATTACTGCATTTCATACATTGGGCATACAGAGTAACATATAAAGCAATCAGTAACCGATACAGGAGGGGAAGGGAGCCCTGCCCAAAAGAGCTTACACTCTACAAGGAATTACTGCATTACATACATTGGACATACAGAGTAACATATAAAGCAATCAGTAACCGATACAGGAGGGGAAGGGAGCCCTGCCCAAAAGAGCTTACACTCTACAAGGAATTACTGCATTTCATACATTGGGCATACAGAGTAACATATAAAGCAATCAGTAACCGATACAGGAGGGGAAGGGAGCCCTGCCCAAAAGAGCTTACACTCTACAGGGAATTACTGCATTTCATACATTGGGCATACAGAGTAACATATAAAGCAATCAGTAACCGATACAGGAGGGGAAGAGAGCCCTGCCCAAAAGAGCTTACACTCTACAGGGAATTACTGCATTTCATACATTGGGCATACAGAGTAACATATAAAGCAATCAGTAACCGATACAGGAGGGGAAGAGAGCCCTGCCCAAAAGAGCTTACACTCTACAAGACATCATGTGCATATACTCCTATATATTTACTGAAATGTAAAAACGCATTTATTGCTTAGGAATAATCGGTAACTCTGCAAATGAAACTCCCAGAACACATTATAGCAAAACATGGAGGACAAGAAGACTTGGAAGACAAGAAGAAATGTCTATTGAAAATGTCTCAAAGGAGATTTTCTTCCATGAAGTCTGATAATTGTCTCCAAGGAAAGTCGTACCATGAGGCAGGAAGATAAGTAGATTTTTCTTTGGATTTATCTCACACAGAAAGACTATTGAATTATGCATTAGCACAGGAAGAATCTATGGGAACTCTATATGGTGCAGAACACCTTGCTGTAATGCTAGTTGTAAATGCAATGCTATACTCTGCACCAAACAGAGGATCCTGCTTATTGGCTCTTTGGAGGATATTGGGAAGTGATGCAATACAATCAGTCAGTAAATAGCTCTCAAGTAAATTCTTGGATATTAGATACAACCTGTAGACCGTACTCACTCAACCATGTCCAATCCCTGAGTACAAGGCCCTTCAAGTGGACCTTCTGTGGGATGTACCTATATCTATTGAGTTCCTACTCTGAGAGGTGACACCCCAAGATCCCTTTTGGTCTCCTCATTGAAGCTTTGGGCTGCATACTAACTACCTTAAACTTAACCCTTACTCCTAGGGGCACATTTACTATGGGTCGAATCCGAGTCCGAATGGAAAAAAATTGGATTGGAAACGAACGTTTTGCGACTTTTTCGTATTTTTTGCGATTTTTTCGGCGCCTTTACGACTTTTCGGAAATTATCGCGACTTTTTCGTTACCAATACGATTTGCGCGAAAAAACGCGAGTTTTTCGTAGCCATTCCGAAAGTTGCGATTTTTTCGTAGTGTTAAAACTTGCGCGAAAAGTTGCGCTTTTTTCGTAGCGTTAAAACTTAAAAGGCGCGACGTTTTGCGCAAGTTTTAACACTACGAAAAAAATCGCAACTTTTCCGCAAAAATCGTATTGGTAACGAAAAAGTCGTGATAATTTTCCGAAAAAATCGCAAAATACCGATCATTACGAAAAAAACACAATCGGACGCATTCGGCCCGTTCGTGAGTAAGTAAATGGGCCCCCTAGAGTGAGCTATAACAAGGTCTGTCTTTTCACTAACTACTCCTACTTAGAACCTACCTCCATGTCAGGCTCTTTAGCACCATCAACCAATTCCAGCAAGTGGCATCCAAAGAGGCAGAACCCCATGGTGAAACTAATTTTAAAGACTAGGGACACGTGACACCCTTGGCCAATAGGGAACCCTAACCTAGAAATGGGATTAGCCCCTCCCTCCCAACTGTGACACACAAGTCCAGCCCTGTTTGCAAGTTCATAAATTTTAAAAATTTAACTTTTTCACATACATTTACCTAAACTTGGTATCAGAATCATTTTTAGGAATGGATTTGGAATCAAATCATAGCAGTATCAGTTCTCCTAATGCTGCTTATTTTATTAAGCAAAGCATGATATTGTAACTAATTTCTGAGGGAGCTACTGAACTGAATAATTACTTTCTGAAAGAAAACTCATTTGTTTCGAAATTAGGACCTGGAAATGATTCATCTCTATAGTGCAACAGATTGAAGTTTTTTTATATTCGACATAATCGTCTTCTTATTCCAGAGTTTATGTAAGAGCAGCTCACTAATATATCAGGAAATACAGAGCAAATTGTTCCAAGAGGAAATAAATATAATAGGATAAAACAATTACCATCTTAATGACAGGTCTCTTAGAGAAGCAGTTGTCATCTTTAATTTAAGAAGGTCTCACCAGCTTATCAGACCCAACACCAGGCCATAACCAACTGAAGCATCTCCACCAAAATGACTATGGGCTATGGCTACAGGTGTCTGCAAACCATGTGAATGGTCTCATCAGGAACCCAACCAGAACCCATTAGAACTCACTACTTTGTTATAAACTCTGGTTTATGCGACTGGGACTTTTGAAATACTCTATACAGGTACCGGATCCCTTATCCGGAAACCCGTTCTCCAGAAAGCTCCGCATTACGGAATGCCCACCCCCCATAGACTCCATTTTAATCAAATAATTCAGAATTTTAAAACTGATTTCCTTTTTCTGTGTAGTAATATAACAGTGCCTTGTAATTGATCCCAACTAAAATATAAATAATCCTTATTGGTTGCAAAACGATCCTATTGGGGTTAATTAATGTTTTATTGATTTTTAACAGACTTAAGGTATGGAGATCCAAATTACAGAAAAACCCCTTATCTGGAATACCCTTGGTCCCGAGCATTCTGGATAATGGGTCCTATACCTGTAGTAGGATTGCAGATTAAGTTTGGGCTTTGACTAATTTCTTTGACAGGATTCTGATTCAGCCAGATCTAACCTAAAGTATCTGAGTTTAGACCATGGAAGGTGGCCATTTTCCAGAATTTTGCTAAATTGCTCGTGCAAGTTAGCATTCATATTTAGTTTCAGAAGGCAAAATTCTTGGTGGAAGATTTGGCATTGAGCAAAAACCAAAAAAAAGTGTATTTGATGCATCCCTACTCTACACAGAAGCATGAGGAGCAAATGGTCCACTCAGGCCTCATCAGCAAAGCAAATGCCTCAAAACTGAGACAGGCCTCACAGTTTTAGAAAGAAAGCTTCTTTGTTAGTCGTCTAAAATCTAAAACTAACATTCAGATTGATATTTCAGGATTAAAGTCCTAAAAATAAGAAATCGGGCAATGTTCTGACCATTAATAATTGGCAGTCAACAATCATAGGAAAGATATGTCCCAGAAATACATTGTAGGTCCCTCAAGGATATGGTCACATACACAATACATGCGCAAGATATTATCATTATCCAACCAACATTTTATAACCGGTCTGACTAAACAACCGATCGCCATTGGTCGAGACAATAATTCGCAAACACACACAGTCCAAAAATTGTACGAATTGTAGTTTGCCAGTTCATATATATGGCAGCTCAAGTCTATTGAAACTTCTCTGAACTTGGAGACAGACAGATTCTTCTCCTATCCCCAAGGGTATTAACATGTACCATTTTACTAGAAAGTCAAGTATTGCTCAACAAATCCCATAAACCAGGGGTCCCCAACCACCGGGCCGTGGGCTGTGCTGAACTGGGCCACCTCTGGTCCCAATTACCTGTGATCCCAACTCCATGACAACTGCTATGTGAAGCCCAGGGAGCTTTTTATTGATCGCGAAAAGGACCAAAGTACTTAAAGCTCCATACTTAGGGGCACATTTACTAACCCACGAACGGGCCGAATGCGTCCGATTGCGTTTTTTTCGTAATGATCGGTATTTTGCGATTTTTCGGAAAATTGTCGCAACTTTTTCGTAGCCATTCTGAAAGTTGCGCAAAATGTTGCAATTTTTTCGTAGTGTTAAAACTTGCGCGAAAAGTTGCGACTTTTTCATAGCCATTCCGAAAGTTGCGCAAAATGTTTCGATTTTTTCGTAGCGTTAAAACTTGCGCGAAAAGTCACGACTTTTTCGCAGCTTTCGCTCCGAGTATAAAACATTCGGATTCATTCAAGCTTCGGTATGGTGACTTTTCTTGGGCCAGGTTGGAGCTGCAGGGTGCCATTGAGTCCTATGGGAGACTTTCCTTGGGCCGGGTTGGAGCTGCAGAGTGCCATTGAGCCCTATGGGAGGCTTTCCTTGGGCCGGGTTGGAGCTGCAGAGTGCCATTGAGCCCTATGGGAGACTTTCCTTGGGCCGGGTTGGAGCTGCAGAGTGCCATTGAGCCCTATGGGAGACTTTCCTTGGGCCGGGTTGGAGCTGCAGAGTACCATTGAGCCCTATGGGAGACTTTCCTTGGGCCGGGTTGGAGCTGCAGAGTGCCATTGAGCCCTATGGGAGACTTTTCTTGGGCCAGGTTGGAGCTGCAGAGTGCCATTGAGCCCTATGGGAGACTTTCCTTGGGCCAGGTTGGAGCTGCAGGGTGCCATTGAGTCCTATGGGAGACTTTCCTTGGGCCGGGTTGGAGCTGCAGAGTGCCATTGAGCCCTATGGGAGACTTTCCTTGGGCCGGGTTGGAGCTGCAGAGTGCCATTGAGCCCTATGGGAGGCTTTCCTTGGGCCGGGTTGGAGCTGCAGAGTGCCATTGAGCCCTATGGGAGGCTTTCCTTGGGCGGGGTTGGAGCTGCAGAGTGCCATTGAGCCCTATGGGAGACTTTCCTTGGGCCGGGTTGGAGCTGCAGAGTGCCATTGAGCCCTATGGGAGACTTTCCTTGGGCCAGGTTGGAGCTGCAGGGTGCCATTGAGTCCTATGGGAGTCTTCCAAAATCATGCTAAGTCTGAAAGTTTCGCCCGCCGCTTACGAGCGCTCAATACGAAAAAGTTGCGACAAGATACGAGCGAATCGTAATGGCTACGAAAAACCCGCATTTTTTCGCGCAAGTCGTAATGGCTACGAAAAACTCGCGTTTTTTCGCGCAAATCGTATTGGTAACGAAAAAGTCGCGACAATTTCCGAAAAGTCGTAAAGGCGCCGAAAAAAATCGCAAAAAATACGAAAAAGTCGCAAAATGTTCGTTTTCCAATCAGAATTTTTCCAATTCAGATTCGTGGGTTAGTAAATGTGCCCCTTAGTGTCAGGGGGTGTCACCACTTAGGTGGGAGTAAGAAAAGCAAAGAGGCTGGGTATATCTAGTAGCAGGGAAACAAGCTCAGGTCTCCCACTGATTTTTTATTATGATGAGCTCTATTATACTCACCACCCCTGGTACTTGGAAAAATTGTTTTGGGCCATGGGCTGTGCTAAACTGGGCCCAATTACCTGTGATCCCAACTCCATGACAACTGCTATGCGAAGCCCAAGAAGCTTTCTACTGATCGCGAAAAGGACCAAAGTACTTAAAGCTTCATACTTAGCGTCAGGGGATGTCACCATTTAGGTGGGAGTAAGAAGAGCAAGGGGGCTGGGCACATCTAGTAGCAGGGAAACAAGCTCAGGTCTCCCACTGGTTTTGTATTATGATGAGCTGTATTATACCCACCACCCCTGGTCCTCGGAAAAATTGTCTTGCTTGAAACCGGTCCGTGGTGCAAAAAAGGTTGGAGACCACTGCCATAAACTCAAGCCCACGTTCATCTAAGGTGTTTTGTTGAGCAAATGCTGTTTACTTAATCTTTCCATCGCTTCATATCTTAAGGTTGCTGATGTATGACATCTTATTTATACCTCCACTCACCCCTACTATCATCTGTTCATTAAAATTATATTTGTAAGGTTGATTTCGTCACTACTCTCCCCATTGCTACTTTAAAACCTCCTTCAGCCTATGCTCATGTAGAAACTATTGTGAGGTGGGTAAGTATCCACAGTAGGTCATCTCAACAGTTCTCAGCAGTTCTCAGCATCTCAGTGGTTCTCAACCTGTGGGTCGGGACCCCTTTGGGGGTGGAACGACCCTTTCACAGGGGTCGCCTAAGACCATCGGAAAACACATATTTCCGATGGTCTTAGGAATAATTTTATGGTTGGGGGTCACCACAACATGAGGAACTGTATTAAAGGGTCGCGGCATTAGGAAGGTTGAGAACCACTGGTTTGGTGCCTGGTAGTGGGTCACAGGGGGAGGGGTTGAGGGAGTGCAGAGGATATGGGTGACAGCCAATCAACATGAGCACTGGGTAGCATTGAAAGCAGTGATAGTGTGGGGGGGATTTAGTAAGAACCTTGTTGAACACTGAAGTTTTCAATGTTGTTATCACCTATTTGTAAAGCTACAAACGTGTTGTAGGGTTTTATTGTCAAAGTAGCAACGGAAATGTCGTTGCAATAATAAAGTGTCATTAAAATCCAGCTATTTATTAGCATTTCAATGACTTTCAAATGAGTTTGCTAATTAGAAGTTCTTCACACCCCATATGGAGGTTTACCAGGTCGGAGCGGGGGAAAAAAATGTCAAAGATAATTTGGTCACACTTCTTTATAAAACGGGATGAAGTGAGAAAAAAAATGTCAAAATAGAAGCTGCGTTGGAGTCGTATTGTAATTAAACATTTCCATCAAAGCTCTAGATTTATAAATAGGTCAAGTGTCAAGCTTTGTAAATAGGGCTTTGCATGGCTGCTTGACAATTTTTGAAATTGTAATTGGCTTTGATATTTACAAAGGGCAGTTCAAACTGGAGAGTCTTATTATGGAGGATCTGGGCACTACATTAATTTACATTGTTGTCCCAAATACCCCTATGGTCATACCACGGTGTGTTACATGGATCCTCTACAGTCAGTCTGGGCCCTTGAATATATATATATATATATACATAATAGAAAGAGTGCCGCACACACAGGGACTTGGTACAAAAGAAAAAGTGTTTTTATTGAAAAAATTCCAACATTTTCAGCACAACCAGTGCTCTTCCTCAGGGACAAACCTGAGTGTATAGATAGGTCAGTGTGGGTCTGTATATGAGTGGATAGGTCAGTGTGGGTCTGTATGTGAGTGGATAGATAGGTCAGTGTGGGTCTGTATGGGAGTGGATAGATAGGTCAGTATGGGTCTGTATGTGAGTGGATAGATAGGTCAGTGTGGGTCTGTATGTGAGTGGATAGGTCAGTGTGGGTCTGTATGTGAGTGGATAGATAGGTCAGTGTGGGTCTGTATGGGAGTGGATAGGTCAGTGTGGGTCTGTATGTGAGTGGATAGATAGGTCAGTGTGGGTCTGTATGGGAGTGGATAGATAGGTCAGTGTGGGTCTGTATGGGAGTGGATAGGTCAGTGTGGGTCTGTATG
Organism: Xenopus tropicalis; assembly: GCF_000004195.4. Taxonomy (NCBI): domain Eukaryota; kingdom Metazoa; phylum Chordata; class Amphibia; order Anura; family Pipidae; genus Xenopus; species Xenopus tropicalis. Next base: position 170,380,930 of record NC_030678.2, on the reverse strand, counting down.
TGAGTGGATAGGTCAGTGTGGGTCTGTATGTGAGTGGATAGATAGGTCAGTGTGGGTCTGTATGGGAGTGGATAGATAGGTCAGTATGGGTCTGTATGTGAGTGGATAGATAGGTCAGTATGGGTCTGTATGTGAGTGGATAGATAGGTCAGTGTGGGTCTGTATGTGAGTGGATAGGTCAGTGTGGGTCTGTATGTGAGTGGATAGATAGGTCAGTGTGGGTCTGTATGGGAGTGGATAGATAGGTCAGTATGGGTCTGTATGTGAGTGGATAGATAGGTCAGTGTGGGTCTGTATGTGAGTGGATAGGTCAGTGTGGGTCTGTATGTGAGTGGATAGATAGGTCAGTATGGGTCTGTATGTGAGTGGATAGATAGGTCAGTGTGGGTCTGTATGTGAGTGGATAGATAGGTCAGTGTGGGTCTGTATGTGAGTGGATAGGTCAGTGTGGGTCTGTATGTGAGTGGATAGGTCAGTGTGGGTCTGTATGTGAGTGGATAGGTCAGTGTGGGTCTGTATGTGAGTGGATAGATAGGTCAGTATGGGTCTGTATGTGAGTGGATAGATAGGTCAGTATGGGTCTGTATGTGAGTGGATAGATAGGTCAGTGTGGGTCTGTATGTGAGTGGATAGGTCAGTGTGGGTCTGTATGTGAGTGGATAGGTCAGTGTGGGTCTGTATGTGAGTGGATAGGTCAGTGTGGGTCTGTATGTGAGTGGATAGATAGGTCAGTATGGGTCTGTATGTGAGTGGATAGGTCAGTATGGGTCTGTATGTGAGTGGATAGGTCAGTGTGGGTCTGTATGTGAGTGTATAGGTCAGTGTGGGTCTGTATGTGAGTGTATAGATAGGTCAGTATGGGTCTGTATGTGAGTGGATAGATAGGTCAGTGTGGGTCTGTATGTGAGTGGATAGATAGGTCAATGTGGGTCTGTATGTGAGTGGATAGATAGGTCAGTGTGGGTCTGTATGTGAGTGGATAGGTCAGTGTGGGTCTGTATGTGAGTGGATAGGTCAGTATGGGTCTGTATGTGAGTGGATAGGTCAGTATGGGTCTGTATGTGAGTGGATAGGTCAATGTGGGTCTGTATGTGAGTGGATAGGTCAGTGTGGGTCTGTATGTGAGTGGATAGGTCAGTGTGGGTCTGTATGTGAGTGGATAGATAGGTCAGTGTGGGTCTGTATGTGAGTGGATAGATAGGTCAGTATGGGTCTGTATGTGAGTGGATAGATAGGTCAGTGTGGGTCTGTATGTGAGTGGATAGATAGGTCAGTGTGGGTCTGTATGTGAGTGGATAGGTTCAATGTGGGTCTGTATGTGAGTGGATAGGTCAGTGTGGGTCTGTATGTGAGTGGATAGGTCAGTGTGGGTCTGTATGTGAGTGGATAGATAGGTCAGTGTGGGTCTGTATGTGAGTGGATAGATAGGTCAGTATGGGTCTGTATGTGAGTGGATAGATAGGTCAGTGTGGGTCTGTATGTGAGTGTATAGATAGGTCAGTATGGGTCTGTATGTGAGTGGATAGATAGGTCAGTGTGGGTCTGTATGTGAGTGGATAGATAGGTCAGTATGGGTTTGTATGTGAGTGGATAGGTCAGTGTGGGTCTGTATGTGAGTGATTAGGTCAGTGTGGGTCTGTATGTGAGTGAATAGGTCAGTGTGGGTCTGTATGTGAGTGGATAGGTCAGTATGGGTCTGTATGTGAGTGGATGGATAGGTCAGTATGGGTCTGTATGTGAGTGGATAGGTCAGTGTGGGTCTGTATGTGAGTGGATAGGTCAGTGTGGGTCTGTATGTGAGTGGATAGGTCAGTGTGGGTCTGTATGTGAGTGGATAGATAGGTCAGTATGGGTCTGTATGTGAGTGGATAGGTCAGTATGGGTCTGTATGTGAGTGGATAGGTGAGTGTGGGTCTGTATGTGAGTGTATAGGTCAGTATGGGTCTGTATGTGAGTGTATAGATAGGTCAGTATGGGTCTGTATGTGAGTGGATAGATAGGTCAGTGTGGGTCTGTATGTGAGTGGATAGATAGGTCAATGTTGGATAGATAGGTCAGTGGTGGGTCTGTATGTGAGTGGATAGGTCAGTGTGGGTCTGTATGTGAGTGGATAGGTCAGTGTGGGTCTGTATGTGAGTGGATAGGTCAGTGTGGGTCTGTATGTGAGTGGATAGGTCAATGTGGGTCTGTATGTGAGTGGATAGGTCAGTGTGGGTCTGTATGTGAGTGGATAGGTCAGTGTGGGTCTGTATGTGAGTGGATAGATAGGTCAGTGTGGGTCTGTATGTGAGTGGATAGATAGGTCAGTATGGGTCTGTATGTGAGTGGATAGATAGGTCAGTGTGGGTCTGTATGTGAGTGTATAGATAGGTCAGTATGGGTCTGTATGTGAGTGGATAGATAGGTCAGTATGGGTTTGTATGTGAGTGGATAGGTCAGTGTGGGTCTGTATGTGAGTGATTAGGTCAGTGTGGGTCTGTATGTGAGTGGATAGGTCAGTGTGGGTCTGTATGTGAGTGTATAGATAGGTCAGTATGGGTCTGTATGTGAGTGGATAGATAGGTCAGTATGGGTCTGTATGTGAGTGGATAGGTCAGTGTGGGTCTGTATGTGAGTGGATAGGTCAGTGTGGGTCTGTATGTGAGTGGATAGATAGGTCAGTGTGGGTCTGTATGTGAGTGGATAGATAGGTCAGTATGGGTCTGTATGTGAGTGGATAGGTCAGTGTGGGTCTGTATGTGAGTGGATAGGTCAGTGTGGGTCTGTATGTGAGTGGATAGATAGGTCAGTGTGGGTCTGTATGTGAGTGGATAGATAGGTCAGTATGGGTCTGTATGTGAGTGGATAGGTCAGTGTGGGTCTGTATGTGAGTGGATAGATAGGTCAGTATGGGTCTGTATGTGAGTGGATAGGTCAGTATGGGTCTGTATGTGAGTGGATAGGTCAGTGTGGGTCTGTATGTGAGTGGATAGGTCAGTGTGGGTCTGTATGTGAGTGGATAGATAGGTCAGTGTGGGTCTGTATGTGAGTGGATAGATAGGTCAGTATGGGTCTGTATGTGAGTGGATAGGTCAGTGTGGGTCTGTATGTGAGTGGATAGGTCAGTGTGGGTCTGTATGGGAGTGGATAGATAGGTCAGTATGGGTCTGTATGTGAGTGGATAGGTCAGTGTGGGTCTGTATGGGAGTGGATAGATAGGTCAGTGTGGGTCTGTATGTGAGTGGATAGGTCAGTGTGGGTCTGTATGTGAGTGGATAGGTCAGTATGGGTCTGTATGTGAGTGGATAGATAGGTCAGTATGGGTCTGTATGTGAGTGTATAGATAGGTCAGTATGGGTCTGTATGTGAGTGTATAGATAGGTCAGTATGGGTCTGTATGTGAGTGGATAGATAGGTCAGTATGGGTCTGTATGTGTGTGGATAGATAGGTCAGTATGGGTCTGTATGTGAGTGTATAGATAGGTCAGTATGGGTCTGTATGTGAGTGGATAGATAGGTCAGTATGGGTCTGTATGTGAGTGGATAGATAGGTCAGTGTGGGTCTGTATGTGAGTGATTAGGTCAGTGTGGGTCTGTATGTGAGTGGATAGGTCAGTGTGGGTCTGTATGTGAGTGTATAGATAGGTCAGTATGGGTCTGTATGTGAGTGGATAGATAGGTCAGTATGGGTCTGTATGTGAGTGGATAGGTCAGTGTGGGTCCTGTATGTGAGTGGATAGGTCAGTGTGGGTCTGTATGTGAGTGGATAGATAGGTCAGTATGGGTTTGTATGTGAGTGGATAGGTCAGTGTGGGTCTGTATGTGAGTGGATAGGTCAGTATGGGTCTGTATGTGAGTGGATAGGTCAGTGTGGGTCTGTATGTGAGTGGATAGGTCAGTATGGGTCTGTATGTGAGTGGATAGGTCAGTATGGGTCTGTATGTGAGTGGATAGGTCAGTATAGGTCTGTATGTGAGTGGATAGATAGGTCAGTATGGGTCTGTATGTGAGTGGATAGATAGGTCAGTGTGGGTCTGTATGTGAGTGGATAGATAGGTCAGTGTGGGTCTGTATGTGAGTGGATGGATAGGTCAGTATGGGTCTGTATGTGAGTGGATAGATAGGTCAGTGTGGGTCTGTATGTGAGTGGATAGATAGGTCAGTGTGGGTCTGTATGTGAGTGTATAGATAGGTCAGTATGGGTCTGTATGTGAGTGGATAGATAGGTCAGTGTGGGTCTGTATGTGAGTGGATAGATAGGTCAGTGTGGGTCTGTATGTGAGTGGATAGATAGGTCAGTATGGGTCTGTATGTGAGTGGATAGGTCAGTATGGGTCTGTATGTGAGTGGATAGGTCAGTATGGGTCTGTATGTGAGTGGATAGGTCAGTGTGGGTCTGTATGTGAGTGGATGGATAGGTCAGTATGGGTCTGTATGTGAGTGGATAGGTCAGTATGGGTCTGTATGTGAGTGGATAGATAGGTCAGTGTGGGTCTGTATGTGAGCGGATAGATAGGTCAGTGTGGGTCTGTATGTGAGCGGATAGATAGGTCAGTGTGGGTCTGTATGTGAGTGGATAGGTCAGTATGGGTCTGTGTGTGAGTGGATAGATAGGTCAGTATGGGTCTGTATGTGAGTGGATAGGTCAGTGTGGGTCTGTATGTGAGTGAATAGATAGGTCAATGTGGGTCTGTATGTGAGTGGATGGATAGGTCAGTATGGGTCTGTATGTGAGTGGATGGATAGGTCAGTATGGGTCTGTATGTGAGTGGATAGGTCAGTATGGGTCTGTATGTGAGTGGATAGGTCAGTGTGGGTCTGTATGTGAGTGGATGGATAGGTCAGTATGGGTCTGTATGTGAGTGGATAGGTCAGTATGGGTCTGTATGTGAGTGGATAGATAGGTCAGTGTGGGTCTGTATGTGAGTGGATAGATAGGTCAGTATGGGTCTGTATGTGAGTGGATAGGTCAGTGTGGGTCTGTATGTGAGTGGATAGATAGGTCAGTGTGGGTCTGTATGTGAGTGGATAGATAGGTCAGTGTGGGTCTGTATGTGAGTGGATAGGTCAGTATGGGTGTGTATGTGAGTGGATAGATAGGTCAGTATGGGTCTGTATGTGAGTGGATAGGTCAGTATGGGTGT